>NW_015160286.1:311325-316740 GCF_001447785.1 Gekko japonicus
CTACGTGCCTTACATTCTGTTTTCCACATGAGCCTGTTGAAAAAAGATCCTGGCTCCTCTCCATGGCGGCCTTCGGTCACTCCCCCTCCTCCTATTATACTTGAAGGGGATGAACATTTTGAAATTGCTGATGTGCTTGATTCTAAACTGAAACGTGGTAAGCTCTGGTATCTCATTGAATGGGTGGACTTCGGACCCCAGCACCGCAAATGGGTGGAGGAAGGGGATATTCGGGCCCCTTATCTGCTTCGTGAGTTCCAAGTGAAGTTCCCGGACAAACCGGGAGGTCTCCCGCCCAAACCGGGAGTTCTCCCGCCCAGCCCGGGAGACGGTGGTTAATGTGTATTTTTGAGGGGGCAGTATGTCAGCAAGCTGCCATGGTGTTCTGTGTTGCTGGTACTTCTGTACAGTTGCTACCCCCCCCCTTGCCTGTGTGCTGTTATTTTACTCTGCTGTAATGCCTAAGCCAAACAACTGGAGGACGTATTGGGGGAGTTCGCTTCATTGCCAGCTTGTTGCTTTTAAAGCCTGAGAACTGCACCTGTGTTATGTCTGGAGATAGCCTGGTTCTCAGGGAATGAGCGTGCAACCGTTTCCTTTCACCCGCCAGCGGGAAAGTGACCCATTGGTTCTGTATCTGTTTCAAATCCCTTTATCATGCTTGCCCTAACCGTTTGTAGTCAGTTCTAACAAAGAACGTGTTTGAGTGTCTTTCCAATGCTTTGAAATAAATTTTGCTTTTCTTGAATACGTGGATTTATTCTCGATGCTTGGGGATCCAACAGCGTTGAACCCTAACACTCCAGATTACTTACTGTTCATCCAAAGAGTATCATTACAGCTTTTAAAAAAAAATAAACAATTGAATATTATTAATTTAAAACCTTGGTGACATGAGGGGGGCACTCTGGAACAAGGAAACTACTGGGAAACCTTGTCCTGTGGACGTCCTGTTGCCACTGCACTGTAATAGCGGCTGCAACAGTGAAACTACACACACCTGTCCCTGTGTGGAAGACACAAGTGTGTGAGAGAAGAGGGGCTCTTCTGCATTCTCATTTTCATTGCTTGTCTGTCCTATTGCTTCAAGGTTTCTTCACCACATGTGTTTTGCTCTCCCTAGTGGTCAAACATTACATCACTGTATGTCCAAGCATATCTCCCAGCAGATGTGCTGTATCCCTTTTTGCTTGGCTCTCCAGCATACACTGGTGGGAGTTGCAAATCTATCCTTTTTAACCAGCTGCCACCCCACATTTCTGGTTCCTTCTGGTTCTTTTCTTTTTGTGCTACGCAAGCTACTCAACTCCAGTCCAGATCTAGGAGATGGAGAAAGAAAGGAGTACGAAAGCACAAGCATTTTGTAGTTGCACATCCTGCTTTACCCAGGATGTTGCTAGTAGGTTGCAGCTAGGTCCTTGAATTGCAAACACACAGGGAAGGTCATTCCTCCAGCTCATCTCAGAGACAGAGAGATGCCAAGTATTGAATAAAAGAAGAGCAATTAGAGTCCATCAGGAGCAGCAATTATTGCAGCTGAAATTCTTTTTCAAAATATCCTGAAACAAACATCCACTATTTTTATCTGGCTGCAATAATTGCAAAACAGTAAAAAAGAAGTTAAACTGCATTCAAAAGAAGTTAAGCTGTATCAAGAGGTTTATACCTTCCAACCTTAGAGGATTACTCCTTTTTATATTCAAATTGGCTGGCAATTGCTTTCTCTCTCATGTAGCTGGCTCAGTTGCTCCCACAGTGGACTAGCTGCTACTTCTAGAAATTAAACTGGCTTGCTCCTAATGGAACTGGAAGTAAGTTTAAAATCATTTAAAAATTGTTACAATGCTATATTCCATTCAACTGCATGTCTCTTCCCAATCTTAATAATCATGTCTGTTTCAGAATATTTTGAAAAAGAATTTCAGCTGCAATAATGGCAAAACAGTAAAAAATTAGTTAAACTGCATTCAAAAGAAGTTAAGCTGTATCAAGAGGTTTACACCTTCCAACCTTAGAGGATTACTCCTAAGGAAGACTAATGAAATGAGTATAAAACCGGGTGCTCATGGAGGATATTATGATGTTGGACTTTTCCTTGAATATGTCAGAATTTCCTAAGCAAAATTGTCATGTTTGAATAGATATACATATTGATGTTCACATGAATTATTAAATGTTATTTTTATCAGTGTTTCCTTGTTTTTTGGTATGTACCTACAACTGTGATCCCTTCCTTGTACTCAACCTCCAGGTGGTGGCTGGAGATCTCCTGGATTACAACTGATCTCAAGGCAAGAGAGATCAGTTCACCTGGAGAAAATGGCTGCTTTGTAAGGTGGACTCTCTGGCATTATACATATTGTAAGGTGGACTCTCTGGCATTATACATATACCCCAAAGAAGTCCCTCCACTCCCCAAACCCTGCCCTCCTCAGCCTCCAACCCCAAAATCTCCAGGTATTTCACAATCTGGAGCTGGCAACCCTAGAGAGTTGGAACTAACTGTTAAGTTGCTCACTTAACAAATTAGTCGGAGAGTGATTCAGCAAGAACACAGCTTTATTCTTCAACTCGAACACAACTCCAACATGGATCAACATCTGATAGCCAGAACAGCCTTTACACTGCAGCTGTCCTGCTTTTAAACATTCCCGGCTAATGTAGCCACACCCACTGTACAAATATCAACCTATGAGGTTGCAGAGATAAGGTCCAATCATATTAGTTCCCACTCAGGGAGCTTGCTTGAAGTGATTGGCTTGTTACTTCCTGGGCTAGCAATACTATTGGATGGATTAGGATCCTAGCCCAGGACGAAGCTTAACATTACAGTTCAGTTAGATGTTTCACAACATGTCATGCATTCAAGGCAGCTTTGAATACACTACACTAACAGAAACGATTAGAGCCTTTTACTGTTTCTCTCCCTGGGGCCTTCTCTAGGCCTCTCCCACTCTGGGCTGGCTGGGGGGGGGGGCATCAGCTGCTGTTCTTCAGGCTTTTGTGCGATGCTGCAGAGCTCTGAAGGCTGCAGCTCTCTTGAGGCTCCTTCTCAGACCTCCCTCTTCTTTGCCCCAGACGGCTTCTGCCTCCCTTCCCCCCCCCTCAGAAATCTTCCCCCCAGGACTGTCCTTTTCCTCAGCCCTCTACTACGGCTCCCCCACAGGGACAAAATACCCTCCCCCCAAACTCCAACAGAGGGCCCAGCCCACAAGGTTAACACAAACAGCAGCACAATTGGGACATAAGATCAGTGAAGTGTTAGAGCTGTCGGGATGTTGGCACAAACGGTACAATGGGCTTTCCCTTGGAGAACGTTAACCTCCCCGCAGGTAAATTCACTGGGGTAGCAGAATAACCCCAGGGCATTAGTGATTAATAATGAAGTCTCCCTTTACAATTTCTGTTGGTTTGCTAATACCTTAGGTTCAACCTCTGATTATTGTGAAGCACTCACTTCTGATGGTGCAAAGCACGGCTTTGTTTGGTGATGGTTAGAATTTGGCTACAAGTAGAGAATTATACCTCAGATATCACTTCTGTAACATTTCCCCACAGGGCTTTATAATTAAGCCACAGCAGGAGGGTAGATCATGGTTGGACCTTCCTTTATGGTAGAGTGGTTCTACCATGAAACTAGATCAAGATGGGTAGCCGTTGTTTGTCTGTCTGTAGCAGTAGAACAGAGCAAGAGTCCAATAGCACCTTAAAGACTAACAAAATATGTGGCAGGGTAGAAGCTTTTGTGACTCAGCAGTAACTCATGAAAGCTCATACCCTTCCACATATTTTGTTAGTCTTTAAGGTGCTACTGGACTCTTGCTTTTTTCTACCACCATGAAACTCGTTAGCTGGGTGGAGGAAGGAGCTGTCCCTCACCCAGGGGTCATTTCGTAGAAAAAGAGCTGCAGGAGCTCATTAGCATACCCAATGAGCTATTAGCATGATAGCTCATTAGCATATGCCGTGCCCCCTGACATTACCGGAAGTGACTTCAGAATGGGAAGCAAAAGGGGGGGAAGGCATCTTTAAAAGCCTCCCCTTCCCTTCTGCAACTAGGTTTAAACTTTAAACCCCTTCTCTCTTCGCTCCCCCCGCCCGTCCGCCTTGGCAGGCTGGCTGGGGAAGGGGAGGCTTTTGAAGATGCCCCTCCCCTTTCTGCTTCCCCAGCTGCCCTGCCAAGGCGGGCTGGGGGGGGGAGTGAAGAGAGAAGGGGTATAAACTTTAAACCCCTTCTTTCTGGAGTCGCACTACAGCGGTGGCACGATCTTTCCATTGTATTCTATGGGGCCAATGGAGACTCTAGAAAGAAGTACTCTAGACCGAAGGAGCTTGGGGGCAGGGAGCTGGGGGCAGGGCTTGCTGCCACCACCATTTGTGCCCGCTCCTGGGCTCCCAGATCAGCGCTCCAGCGCACTCCGGCCCCAAACGACCCGTGCTTCTATGAATGCTAAGACTGCAAAAACTTTGCAGGTTTCTGGAGTGCTTGTATCTCACTATAAAGAAAGCACACATCTCCACATATACTGAGGCTGAATTTCTAGGCAGAAGGGTGAGATCTGCAGGCTGGTGCAATTTTGGAATGTCCCAGCACTGATTCATTGTTTTCTCCCTTGCCCCTCCCCTTTCAGCAGACCTCCCCTCTGAACCTTGCAACGCATTGAGCCTTATTCAGCCTGTACTCACTCATATTTGCAAGAGACCTCCAGGCTGGCAGTACAAGTTGCTAAGTACAGCCTGGCAAACAATATCAATTCTGTGTGATCGTGTGATCGTTTAGTTATCACTCTATATAATACAGTAAACCTAATATCCTCTGCTCTATGGCCAGCCTCCATGTCATGCATCCCCATAGGAGCTTCTTCTGAATCAAGTGTCGAGTATTTTTGAACTTCTAGTAAAAAAAAGGAGGAAGTTGAGGTAAACAGTGAGAATCCTGTCATGAATCTTCCAAGGGTGAATTTTCTATGCGATTGGCTAGAACAGAATTAGCAGTTAGCGGAGGGGGGGGGAGTGAAATCATGTTGGAGTAAACAGAAACTGAGATTAAGGAATGAAGGGATAAGAAAGGTGTTGTAGCAGGTTCAGACATAAAGAAAAAGACAGAGAGAAGAACTGGACAGTGTTTCACGTTAGTCCTGTAGAACTCTTATCGCTGGGGAAATTATTTTTGACAGAACGGGAGGCATATCATGAGGAATTTAGGTCCAGAGTCAAGTGAGCACTAATCTTCTTTGGCTAATACATGCTAACCCATGGGGATTTTATGCACAAAGAAGAGGGCTGTGGTGTTTCATGTCTGCGCTGAAGACTGAAAGTTGCTGGGAGAGGATCCCACCTGTGGGCACCTCAGGGATCATGCCACTGTTGGTTGAGCCTATGTTTGTTCACTTAGAAAAGAATCCTACTCACAGC
>NW_015160286.1:316808-319020 GCF_001447785.1 Gekko japonicus
AACAGAGACTCAGCATGTGCACACTTCACATACATTGAAACAGATTTCCTCAACTATTGCATTCAGGTAGGGGGAGTTAGTTGTCAGAAAGAGATTATTAGAGTCAAAATGCATAAGGAACTGAGCAATAAATACAGCAAGATTGAAATAACAATATGGTAGGACAAAGAAGAAGACGAAGAAGAAGAGGACAAGGATGAGGAGATTGGATTTACATCCCACCCTTCACTACCCAAAGGAGTCTCAGAGCCTCTTACAAAGTCTTTTCCCTTTCCCTCCCCACAACAGACACCCTGTGAGGTAGGTGGGGCTGAGAGAACTCTTTCAAGAACTGCCCTTGGGGCTCCCTCTCCTGGCCTTCGATGGAGCGCCATTGGTGCCGGTGTCGAGGGTTAGGAGTTTGGGAGTGCTCCTGGACTCCTCCTTATTGATGGAGGTCCAGGTGGCAGCCACTGCCAAGTCAGCCTTTTACCATCTTCGGCTGGCGCGGCAGTTGGTTCCTTTCCTTGATTGCAAAGACTTGGCCACAGTGATCCATGCGACGGTCACCTCAAGGTTGGACTACTGTAATGCTCTCTAAATGGGGCTGCCTTTGTCACAAATCCGGAAGCTGCAGCTGGTGCAGAATGCGGTGGCCAGGCTGTTGATGGGTCTCACTAGACGGGACCACATCCAGCCTGTGCTGAAGGCGCTGCACTGGCTGCCTATAGCGTACCGGATTCGCTTCAAAGTGCTGGTTCTTACCTATAAAGCCCTTGATGGCCAGGGTCCAGTGTACCTAAGGAACCGCCTTTCCCCATATGTTCCCCCAAGAGCACTATGGTCGGGGGCTCAGCACCTATTGGTGGTTCCAGGCCCCAAGGACATCAAGTTGGCTGCAACAAGGGCCAGGGCTTTCTCATCGGCAGCTCCTGTCTGGTGGAATGAACTCCCAGAGGAGATCCAGGCCCTGCGGGACCTGGCACAGTTCCGCAGGGCCTGTAAGATGTAGCTCTTTCGCCAGGCCTTTGCATAGGAGCTGCCGCCACCATTGTGCCACCACCGAGCTGCCATCTTCGACAGTGGATTAGACCTAGAGGTGAGCCGGCCCTGGGAAGATGCCTAGATGACCGAAGAACGTATGCCGTCAGGTTAGGTTGACAAATGGAACCCATCTTGGACTAATAAGACTTAACATCTAGAGCACCGCACTTTGTTTAATGATAGTTTTTATACTGTTTTAATTGTTTGTTATGACATTTGCCTCTTTTGTTAGCCGCCCTGAGCCCATTTGGGGACGGAGGGATATAAATCTAATAAATAAATTAACAAACAGCTCTGAAAGAACTTGTGACTGACCCAAGGTCACACCAGCAGCTGCATGTGGAGGAGTGGGGAATCAAAACTGGTTCTCCCAGATTAGAATCCACGCTCCTAACCACTACACCAAACTGTCTTTCTAGTTCTCTACATAGGGCAAAGAGGTGACACCCTGTGCCAAGGGATAAATGGACACAAATCTGACATCAAGAATCACAAAACTGAAAAACTGCTGCTGCAGAACTACTGCTGCAAAAGAGACTGTTAGGTTTGGCAACTGTATCAACCGAATACACTGAAGCATTAGCACTTGACCTGAAGGAATTGGTGACGAAATTTGCCAAGGAGAAGGCAGGCAAAATGAAGTTTTGATGTGCCTGAAACGGAAACATTCAAGAGAGTTGAATTTTAACATCACAATTAACAGGATTATTCAAAATGATTTGTGTGCAAAAACTGTTCTCTGTTTGAGAAAGAAAATAAAAGATTGTTGTATTAGTTATTCTCGCAATTTTTTTAAAAATTAGCAATTTCAAGTTTTGTGCTTTTCATGTTTCCTACAATTCATCTGTTTTTGAAAATTGGTTAGCAGTGTGTGCATGTGGTGCAAGTAGTTAGCCTTGCCTAGGGTGCAAAAAAGCCTGTGCACAGAACAGCTTTGCTTCTGTCTGGCCACATGGCTGCAGATCTGTCTCTACCGCTGGGACGGGAACTGCTCCTGACACAAGCGTCTCGAGCCCCCCTCCTCTAAGCTCCCCTGCACGTTAGGTGAGAAACCCTGAACAGAGAAGAAGAAGAAGAAGAAGAAGAAGAAGAAGAAGAAGAAGAAGAAGAAGAAGAAGAAGAAGAAGAGGAGATTGGATTTATACCCCGCCCTTCACAACACAAAGGTGTCTCAGAGTGGCTTACAAAC
>NW_015160286.1:319077-321026 GCF_001447785.1 Gekko japonicus
TCTTTCCCCTTCCCCTCCCCACAACAGGCACCCTGTGAGGTCGGTGAGGCTGAGACAGCTCTGACAGAAACTGCTCTTTTTCAAGAACAGCTCTTATCAGAGCTAAGGCTTGCCCAAGGTCATCCAACCAGGTGCAAGTGGAGGAGTGGGGAATCAAACCCGGCTCTCCCAGATTAGAGTCCGCGCACTTAACCACAACACCTCCCCATGCAATGGAAAGCCTGACACGGGGAGGGACCTTAGGAGGCCTACTTAGAAGGGAGGCCCACGTTACTCATTGTGGCTTACTCTGAAGAAAGGATCCTCAGGACTGCAGCTGCAAACATGCACTCCCAGCTCTTCACCTATGGTTCAGGATATTCCCATTCAGCTACGGTTCCTTTGGGCATCTACTCCGGGTGCTTTCACACACACTAAATAAAATACTTTCAATTCACTTTGAATCCACTTTGCAGCTGGATTTGACGGTGTGAAATGGCAACATCCACTCACAAAGGGTTGCTGAAGTGGACTGAAACTGCATTATCTAGCATGTCTGAAAGGTGCCCAGCTGGGCACTTGCCACATTCCTTCCAAACAAAGAAGACGACTGACAGAAACTTGGGATCATTATTGCCTTATTTGCCTGATCCCACAGGACCCCAGTCCCATTGACAGGAGGGCTCTCTGGAACACTTTGCTGGAATACTGGAATCCCCACCAAACCAGCCCCTCCCTCCCTCCCTCCCACCCAACACTTCCCCCCTGTGGCAACTCCCAAGTCCTGCCTCTGACCATGTTTTTTGGCCATTTGAGAGTCTGGTTCTTCAACACACTCAAGTCTTCCTTTGGCTGCAAATCTGTCTCTCAGCTCCTGCTTCATCTGCTTTTTTGGATTACTCTACTCTAACCCAGTCTCCATCATCATTCCCAGTCTCGGCCTTTTCTTTCTTTCAAAGGATGTGCCTTGCCTCCCCTTTCCCTTCTCCCAAGTGCTGAAACCCAAACGTGCAGCTCTTGAATACCAAGTGGTGGTCAGTAGGAAGTTTTGTCTCTGTGGTAAAAGTCCCACAGAGGTGGGGCTAATATAGACCTGTGTGACAGACAAGTCAAAGTCCTGCCCATTTCCTGGAAATGACCAATCGCCTTAAACCTGGTTGAAATATTAATGGGGCAGGTAGCAGCCAATCAGGGTCTTTGGAATACTGGGAGAGCAGGTGGGAGGTGGGAGTTAGTGCTCAAAAGACAGTTAAACTGCCGTTTCCGTGCAGACCTGGCTGAACACAGCCAGGGAGATCTGCAGGAGACAGGGCTGGCCCCCGGGAAAGGCTCACACCTAATATACATTTTCTAGTTTTCCAAGACCATGTTCCAGCGAAAAGTATCCCGGCAGGTCTCCTCTGGGATTCAATCAGCCGGGATTCAAAATCCGCACTCAGGACAGGTGTCTACTCCACACCCTGGAGAGCTGCAGGTACTCAGAGCAAATGACCTTGAGTTCGATGGACCGGCAGAGCTTCTTGTGGGGAACACGAGGAGAAGCCCCGAGAGCCAGGCCCCTCAGCCTTCGGTCGGAAAGAGGCAGCAGGTCACGAAAGGGGAGGCGGAGGCGGAGGCCGAGAGCCTCTTCAGTGCCCCTTGAGGTATCCTCACTGCCCCAGAGGAGCATGGAAAGGACACAGAATATCTCCTGGAAGCAAGTTCCACAGGACGCCTGTCCTTTCAAGGACCCGGCCCGTCCTGCTCCCCCCAACATCCGTGAGACTCTCGGGCAACCCTGTGAAGCCCCAAGGTAAGCTCGCCAGCCTCCACGTGGGATAGGATAACCAAGGAGAGATCGTGGGATAAGTGAGCAGAAAACAGTCAATGGCAACCATGACATATTTATGAAGGGCATATCACTCTCTTATAGATTGTTAAAAAATAGATCACCGTTAACGCTAATACTAATACTAATACATTTCTGTACA
>NW_015160287.1:0-3804 GCF_001447785.1 Gekko japonicus
AAGGTGCCCCTGGACTCAAACTTTATTCATTTGTACTAGCAAGAGACATAGCTGCCAACCTAAGTTGGTGAATAGATGAATAGATGTATTCAGGGAGAGGTGGTCCCTCCTCATGTCTTGCTAATTAACTCATTTTCTGACTGCGCTATAAAGACCAGGAATGAGACACATAACCAGAAAATGCATGTGGAAGTAGCAGGGGTCATTTCGTAGAAAAAGAGGTGCAGGAGCTCATTTGCATAACTCATTAGCATAACTCATTTGCATATGACGCACCCCTTGACATCACACCCCATTCACCCTCTTCGTGGTAGGAGATCAAAGCCTAAAACAAGCTTCTTCAGAAACTTGATCAGGCCGATCTCTTACTCCCGCTTGGGCACAGCTGCCTGCTGGACACCCCCTCCTCTGGGGAGCGTTGCTTTGGGCTATAAACTGCCCAAACTGTCTAAAGAGCCGCCGACCACCCCCGGAGAATCGCGGGAGTGCTCTAATTCACCATCTTGGCACGACCAGAAGCCCCCAACCCCTTGGCTCTTTACTGCCAGAGCTCCGCTCCTGTGCACTTCTGCAGGAAATGACCCCTGGGAAGTATAATGATGCTGGCTTCTTGTGGCTGGTTTGCCCTGCCTTGGCTTCCTGAATATCTATAAGCTCCAGGAACTAATTGGTTTAGCCCACAGAGGGAATCTGCAACTGGACTCAAGAAGGAGGAGGAGGAATAGGAGGTTGGATTTATACCCTGCCCTTCACTCAGTCTCAGAGTGGCTTACAATCTCCTTTCCTTCCTCTCCCCACAACAGACACCCTGTGAGGTAGGTGGGGCTGAGAGAGCTCTTTGAGAACTGCTCTTGAGAGAACAGTGAGAGAACTGTGGCTTGCCCCAGGTCACCCAGCAGCTGCATGTGGAGGAGTGGGGAATCAAACCCAGTTCTCCCAGATTAGAGTCTGCCCTCCTAACCACTACACCAAACTGGCTCTCTTCTACACAATTCGAGGTTCTTATATGAGGGTGACTGGAGTTTGTATATGTGGAACATTAATTATAAAGGTGGGTAAATTGGAGAGGGGGGCAATAATAGTATTGGAATCATATTGTTATTGGAGGGCTGTATTTTTCAAGCTGAAGCCTGAGAATCCCAGTTTGTTCATTTAAGCATTGGAAGACACTGGCCCTTGGTGGGCCAGGAAAGCTGGCCTTCTCTGCCCGCAAAGTTGAATCAAGTAATAACCAAGATGGGCAGCCACGTTGGTCTGTCTGTAGCAGTAGAAAAGAGCAAGAGTCCAGTAGCACCGTAAAGACTAACAAAATTGTGACATGGAATGAGCTTTCATGAGGCACTACTCACTTCTTCAGTGACTCACGAAAGCCCATGCCCTGCCACAAATTAGTCTTTAAGGTGCTACTGAACGCTTGCTCTTTTCTACAAGTAATCACCAGTTGCTTAGCTGAATTCAAAGACATCCTGTTCCGAATGTTTCTGTTCTCTGTTCCACGTATGTGTTTAAATATACAAACCTCGTTTCATTTATATACTGGAGGGTTTGGACTTAAAGTAACTTATTTACTTACGCTGTCTTCTACATTCTGTTCCAAATTTAGCCCCATCAAATGCAGGTTAGACATCCACACAACATCCTCCTCCAGTTGTCCAGTTTCCAGGTTTTCCGATGCTCCAATATGATCTCTCCAGAAAGATCACACTGTATTTACTCAGATGCAAGACTAGGGTCCCCCCCCCCCAAAAAAAAGGTATGCCATATAAGAGTCGGACACGACTAAATGGCTGACAACAACATGCCATATAAAAGAAGGGGTCATCTTACATTTGTATTTAAGTTACAGTTGTGTGCAGTGATAATGGGAGGGATAATATTTTTACCCTGACCTGGGTCACCAGGCTAGGCGGGTCTTGCCGGATATCAGAGGGTAAGCAGAGTCATCCCCGATTAATACTTGGATGGGACATAATCCACGATGGGGAAGTCTTTAAAAATCAAAAATGAAGGTGTAGAAATTCTGAAAGATATCCCCTTTGAAGTGAGAAAGAAGAGGAGACTCTATAAGGAACTTACTCGCTTTCTACAAAAAAAAAAGGGAATACCCTATAGATGGATATTCCCTGAAGGGCTGAGTTTCAATTATGAAAACAAAAAAAATTAGGATTGATTCTGTTCCTAAAGCAATTAAGTTTATGGTCCAATTTTTAAAGCCAAATCAAAATAGAAAAGAAAAGAATCCGAAAACTTCTGCGGAGGAGGAAGATTTCGTAGAATCCTACTCACAGGATTCAACAAGCTCTAGTTCTACATCTTCAGAGACTTCGGAATCTGAGAAAGGAGAAGCCACTCCCAAACCTTGGACAAAGAAGAAACGCAAGAAGAAAAGACTCTGAAACCAAGATAGATGTTTATTTACAGTTTTTGTTAAAACGATATCCAAAGCAAATTTTTATTCTTAAACTTTGATTTGTAATATTATCTTTATATTAGTAGGTGATATAGTTATATATACATGTAATCCAGATCGGGTCACCTGTTAGCTCCACTCCCCCACTTCCCAATAGAATTGTAGTGTATTAGTGTTCCACTGCCCTATTCCTGTAGATTTAGTGTTGTAGTATTGGAAAAATAATAAAATCTTTAATTAAAAAAATACTTGGATGGGACACAACAGAGGAAAACCAAGGTTGCTATGCAGAGGCAGGTAATGGCAAACCACCTGTTTGTCTCTTGCTTTGAAGATGCTATGAGGGTCACACCATAAGTTGGCACCTTATGACACCCCGATAACATTTTTACAGTGGGGAGTTATCTTACCTTCGGAGTAAGTACAGCACATATTAACATTTACTGATAATGGGCCAAACTCCACAGACTGGCTTCTGCAGAATAATGCAGTACAGTTGTGGGCTGGGAGATTGGCAGGTGACTGATCGTATCACAAGCTGCTTTTGGAATGCCATTTGGTTACAAGCAGTTTGCAACTGAGCATAGGCAGCTTATATATATTTATATAAAAACAAACAAATAAAAACATTTTCAAAAAACCCTTGGGCTCACAGATTTCTCTGGCTGCTGGCCCAAGTTTTGACATACAAGATAGTTTTGCAAAGTTTTTTGACATACATAAATGAGCAGCTTATTCGCTGTCACGTTGCTAAGATTCAGACGCATTCCAATTTAATCTCACTTCTGCCCGTCAGTGCTTTTGGATGCTAGAATAAGTCAGATCTTATGCAGCCTGGGGCTATATGCAGCCACGAACCCACCTGTTATGGCTCACAGCCTCCTGTACAGATTTATTCATTTCATTTATTTATTCAGTGATCGCCGATGGAGCCCTTGGATGCTGTAAGTATCTGGCTTGAGCATAGGGTTGCCGGACACTGGATGGCAACCGGCGGGAATCTGGGGGTGGGGATATGTTTTTTTTGTCCTGGGGGCAACCTGGAAGTGACATCATGCTGCTCTAGGAATTGCCAGAAACTCTAGGGTCAAGCCATAGGATTTCCAGTTATCCTAGAGTGGCATGGGCCCAATCTGCATCTAGCATTTGCTCTGCTGTTTTACCAAACCCACACTGGAACAGAAAAAGATGCAGCTCAAAAGCACATTCAAATACCCTGGCCCAGCGCAGAACTGACTGCAGAGTCACCCCGAATGGCCATAAAACGGCCATAAATTATGCAGATGATACCATAAAACTGAGAGATCAAAGGAAGTTAAACCGGCATGCAGTGTGGAGGCTACCATAAAATCCGATAATCCAAGAAAGTGAAAGTGGCATGCAATGTAGAGGGG
>NW_015160287.1:4034-8827 GCF_001447785.1 Gekko japonicus
TGGCGGGTCCTACTCAAAAGCCTGGTGGAAGAGCTCCATCTTACAGGCAACTGCGCAAGGTCCCGCAGGGCCCGGATCTCTTCCGGGAACTCATTCCACCAAGTAGGAGCCGCCACCAAAAAAGCCCTGGCCCTGGTTGCAGCCAGCCTGGCCTCCTTGGGGCCTGCAATCACCAGGAGATGTTGTGTCCCCGACCGTAGTGCCCGTAGGGGAACATATGGGGAAAGGCAGTCCCTTAGGTATGTCGGACCCCGGCCATATAGGGCTTTAAATGTAAGAACCAGCACTTTGAAGCGAATCCGGTACGCTATTGGCAGCCAGTGCAGCGCTTTCAGCGCAGGCCAGATGTGGTCCCGGCCAGGGAGACCCATCAACAGCCTGGCTGCAGCATTCTGCACTAGCTGCAGCTTCCGGATTTCCGACAGAGGCAGCCCCATGTAGAGAGCGTTACAGTAGTCTAACCTCGAGGTGACCGTCACATGGATCACTGTGGCCAAGTCATCGCGGTCGAGGAAGGGAACCAACTGCCGAGCTAGCCGAAGATGGTAAAAGGCCAACTTAGCAGTGGCTGCCACCTGGGCCTCCATAGTGAGTGAAGAGTCCAGGAGCACTCCCAAACTCCTAACCTCCAGTGCTGGCACCAAAGGCACCCCATTGAAGGTCAGGAGAGGAAGCCCCAACCCCAGACTGCCCCGACTCAGGCCCAAGACCTCCATCTTCAATGGGTTTAGCTTCAGCCGACTCAGTTGGAGCCAACCAGCCACAGCCTGCAATGCCTGGTGCAGATCTTCTGGGCTGGAGCCCGACCGGCCGCCCAACATCAGATAGAGCTGAGTGTCATCTGCATATTGATGACACCGAAGCCCATACCTCCAGGCGATCTGGGCAAGGGGGCACATGTAGAAGTTGAACAACATTGGGGAAAGCACTGCCCCTTGAGGCACCCCACATTCAAGAGGATGTCTCCGGGACTGCTGTTCCCCTATCACTACCCTTTGTCCCCGACCTTGGAGAAAAGAGGCAAGCCATTGAAGGGCGAGCCACTGAATCCCCACGTCGGCGAGGAGGTTGGCGGTGGGTCAGCAACTGGTGGTCGACCATATCAAATGCAGCCGACAGATCTAACAACAACAGTGCCGCCACACCACCTCAATCCAGATGCCTTCGGAGGTCATCAGTAAGAGCGACCAGTACTGTCTCTGTCCCATGCCCTGGGCGGAAGCCGGACTGGAAAGGATCTAGGATATCATAGCAACAGGGTTGCCTACTCCATCCTGAGAAGTTCATGGAGATCCAGAGGTGATGCTTGGGAAGGGTGGACTTTGGGGAGGGGTGGAAGGTTGGTGAGGATGTGATGCCATAGAGGCTGCCCTCTGAAGCTGCCATTTCCTCCCGGGGAGCTGGTCTCCATAGCCTGGTAGGGTCACCAGGTCCCCCCTGGCCACCAGATGGGAGATGGGGGTAGGGTTGCCAGGTCCTCATTTCCTTCTTTGATTGAGTGATAAGCTTACTGGATCGAGGGAATGCTGTTGATTTTGTTTACCTGGATTTCAGTAACTGAGTTTTGACAGAGTTCCCCATGATGTTCTGATGGGTAAACTAGAGGACTGTGGACTGGACTGTAGTATAGGAGCCTGCATGGCCCCTTCCAACTCTGTGATTCTATGATTCTGTCCAGGTTGGGAAACTCCTAGAGATTTGGGGATGGAGCCTGGGGAGCACAAAGGTAAAGGTTCCCTCGCTCGAAAGCCAGTTGAATCCGACTCTAGGGTTGCGGTGCTCATCTCCGTTTCCAAGCCGAAGAGCCAGCGCTGTCCGAAGACGTTTCCGTGGTCATGTGGCCGGCATGACTAAACACCAAGGCGCACGGAGCGCTGTTACCTTCCCACCGAAGTGGTACCTATTTATCTACTTGCAATTTCTTGCTTTCGAACTGCTAGGTCTGAAGGAGCTGGAACTAGAGACGGGAGCTCACTCCGTCATGCGGCACACTCGGGTCTCGAACTGCTGAACTACTGACCTTCCACAGCCTGCAGTTCAGCGTCTTAACCACTTGAGCCATAAAGTCCACCCTCCAAAGCATCCATTTTCTCCAGGGGAACTGATCTCTCTAGTCTGGAGATGAGCTGCGGTTCCAAGGGATCCCCAGGTCCCACCTGGAGGTTGGCAACCCTAGACTCTGGAGGTTATTTGTAATTTCAGGAGGATGTCAGGTCCCACCTGGAGGTTGCCAGGCCTATGTGACTGGAGACCTCAAAATTCCTTGCATTACCTCAGACTCCTGTGGCTTTTATAGTAATAATAGAAACTGTATAGTGTTAGATTGATAAGTTTCCCAGGCATGAAAAATGGAGGGCAATTAACTCTCATCTGTTAAATAGGACTGGAGCTTTGCAGAAGATTAATTCCCATAGCAAAAAGGCCCAGTGAGGGGAAGCTTGGCTGACTTTACAGGAAACTTCCGATCATTTGGACAATACAAATGAAAGCAGCACTAGAGTGGAAACAAGAATAAATTCCTAAGAGCTGCAGTTGACCACCACTATAAAGAACAGAATGTGACAGTTCTGAGTTCATGCTGGATGAAATAAACCTAACAGGAATATTTTCAAGGCCAAAAGAACTTTATTGCCCCATGCAGAGTTGGAAAAGGTGACCGTCACCCCACAGACAATGAAGAGCTTTCCTCCACAGACAATGAAGAGTTCGTCATTTCTCATTACTTACAGAAGGAATAAACACCCACAACAATCACTTATAAGTTCTACATCCCAATACCAAGGTCTCTCCCACCACCACCACCAAGCCTACAATTGTCATCACAAAGGCCACTAATGGTCCACTCACCAAGAGGCAGCAGATATACAATTCCTAATTGCAGTGGCGCCAATTCCAAACAAAACCTTCAAGTAGCATAGAGACAAATTGCATTTGGCCAGCGTTCCTCTTCAGATTTCAGGGGCAGGGATCCAACCCAAGGCCCGCTCACTGGAGAGATTCAAGGTTAAACTGCTGAACGCCATGCATTCTTGTAGTATTTATTTCCCTTTCCTCTCATCATGCTATATCACTGTTACCCTGACAGATCCATCACCCACCTCTCTTCTTCATATGACGCAAAGGGATTTGTGCTTTCGGCAAGCACACTCAAGAGGCCGGCCCACACTGAATCTATAACCTCAAAAACAGACTTGACTTTGGCAGACTCATTTGTTCAAATTGGGGTAAACCCCAGTCACCAAATGAGAAGGGAGCACTCCCTGGAGAAGACCCTGATGCTGGGAAAGACTGAAGGTCAAAGAAGACGGGGACGGCAAAGGATGAGATGGTTAGACGGTGTCATAGATGCAACGAACATGAAATTGAGCAAACTCTGGAGGACGGCAGAAGACAGGAGGGCCTGGCGTGATGTGGTCCATGGGGTCGCAAAGAGTCAGACTAGACTGTGCGACTGAATAACAACAACCAGTCACATTTAAGTGAGAGACAGGGGGGCACAATTTCTTAAAGCAAAAGGCTTGTGTGGGTGAAAGGAACTGAGCCTTCCTTTGGCCCTATAAGCCCATCCCAAATGCACTTTTGCACACTCACTTCCAGTCAGGATTACAAGCCAATGGCTGGCAACTGGCCACGCACTAGGAGGCAGGGACATGGGTGAGCACTGTCCAGTTGACAATGTGACATCATTTCCGGGCCAAACCCGGAAGTGGCATCATGCTATCTAGGATTCAGCAGACACTCTGGTTTTCCCCCTGAATCCTACACTGGTATGATGTCACTTCTGGGTTTGGCCCAGAAATGATGTCATGCCATTAACTTAATGGTGATTTTTTTCCCCTATTATTTTCTCTCCCACCAGCCTTTTGAGCATCAGAGAGAGTCAGAGTCTTGCAGAGGGAGACGTGACAAGTCTACCTTGTGGAGGCAAGCTAACTGCTAATTGAGTAACCTTCTGTTTATATATTATGTATTCACTTCATTTAAACCCCCAGTTTGATGTAGTGGTTAAGTGCACGGACTCTGGGAGAACCGGGTTTGATTCCCCACTCCTCCACTTGCAGCTGCGGGATGACCTTGGGCAAGCCATAGTTATGTCAGAGCTGTTCTCTCAAGGACAGTTCTGGAAAGATCTCTCTCAGCCCCACCTACCTTCCAGTGTGTCTGTTGTGTGGAGGGCGAGGGAAAGGAGTTTGTAAGCGGCTCTGAGACTTCAAGTAAAGAGTAGGGTATAAATCCAGTCTCTTCTTTCTTCTCTTCTTTCTTCTCTTCTTTCCCCCAATGGGGACCCCCAAATCAGCTCACATCAGTTTCCATTAAAAGAAACAGTGGTCAGAGCAGAGACGGGGACTATCATACACTTGCTCCTATCTTTTAAGCTTATACAGGTCCTCTGACTCAGAACCTCAGTGTATGCCAGGGACTCAAGGTTAATTTGGTAGCGTGCTCAGATATTCTGAGCCCCTGCATTTCCCAAAGCCATCTGGTTTAGCTTTAGAGAGGCGAGGAGGGCACATAAACAGTCTCTACTGCCCAGAGATCCTTCAGACTCCCAGTTATAAAACATATAAGGTTTATTTATAGGGATTAAAACAAACAGGGGGAGTTTGCACATAAAATAGACAATAGACAATTCCTATCCTAAATCCTAACTATGCTAGCTTATCCTAAACAAACGGTTGACTGTTCCTTACTTCCCTGGAACTTCCACCTCGTTAGGCTTGGCTACTTGGCTTTAAAGTTCACTTTACCAAAGCTTGCTTGCTCGTAGACGCTCTCGGTCTTCTTAGCAGCCT
>NW_015160287.1:9229-21090 GCF_001447785.1 Gekko japonicus
AGCCACGCCCCCAATGTCGGCAACGTGGCTGACGCAGCTTGGGGGGCGGGGTTCCCCCGGGCCGGAATTCCCCTGCGGCGGAAATCGGGCCGCGGAAGCGGGGGGTTCCTTGCCCCTCGGCCCGATTTGGCAACCCTACCCCGGACAATACCTCACGGTGAACAGTTCACAAAGATCCTGGCTGCGGCTCTTAGGTTCTTCAAGGCCTCCTGCAGCACTCCTGTCGTTCGTCAAGCTGTCACCTCAATCTCCTGGCTTGCCTCAAACAAGTAGATGTGTGTACTCCGGCAGTTCATCAGCATTCTTCCTTATGCATCTCGATGAATTAACTTACTCTAGGACTGAGTCTTATTGCTGGATTCTCCAATCCCCGTCCCAGACCAATTAGGGATTGCTGCCTTAGCCAGCTGTTCCCATTTACCTAGGTCTTAGATGTACTGACACTGACTAGACTTACAGTTACTCATTGGAGATGGTCCTGCAAGTAAGTACCTCTGGCATGACAGGGACAGAATCGGTCGGGAAACATGTTTAAACACAGAGATTTTAAAATGTCTTTAGGTACGGTCAGCATTTGCTCACTGATGCTGCAAAATCACCGCCCTTTCCTCAAATAGCCCTTTCCTCAAATTGTCACAGATACCTGCCAGCCTGTGATAAATGTCTAATGACCGCTGAAGCATAAGCAAAGACGGTATTTGTGCAGAGTTCAGCCGGTGCTTGTGACAGATGGCAAATCGGGTGCGATTTTAGTGACATTTTAATCATCGGCATTTCTCACGTTCACTTAATGCAAATGTTGCTAATTTATGAGGGGGAGCCTACAATGGCCATACTTTAGTGCATGGTTCCCCAACTTGGTGCCAGCCAAGTATTTGTAGAAAGTGGGATGGTATGGGTGGGGCTTTCACCCAGTGGGGCTTCTGATTGGCCATTGGCGAGTTGATTGGCTGTGCAGATTTTTTTAAAATGTTGCTTTGGCAGTGGCTGCCGCCACCACACAAGGATCTTGACTATGTGACGGAAAGAACACAGTGGCAGCTAAAATCCACAGCTAAACAGCACAGTAGGTGCGTAACTTATCATCTAAGAAACAGACTTCTGCCCTTAGTTACTGGCACCTCCGTGTTCTGTCAGGTCACGCAGCAAGATGCTTTCTCGATCTCTATTGTTCAAGTCACTTCCATAAATTTGATCCCTGGGTATATAAAACCAGACATTATCTATGAACTGGTGGAGGAAAAATTAAAAGTGAGGTTTTTCTTTTATTAAAGGTGATAGTTTTGGTGTTAGACCACAGATCTTTAATTATCACAGCTGGTCTTAGATTCCCATCCGGGAGACTTGTACAATATCGGTGCCCTAGAACTTCTGTTACCTTCACGTGCCCTCCACATAGAATGGGTTTTCTTCTTTTTGGTTTTCATGACATTTCGAGCCTGCCCAAGATAGGTTACAAAAGCACAAAAGGAATGCAACATTAATGAAACAATAATGAAACTACCATAAAATAAAATAACATTCTAAGTCATTTTTCTTCAGAAAAGAATAAGAAGGGACCAAAAGTGGGGGAGGGGGGATTGCAGAAGGCAAAAGAGAGTCAAGAAGGGCCACATGACATGTAGAGCAGTGAAAATTACCCCCCAGGGAATGATGGTCTGAACCCAATAGAAGCTGTGGTGTGAGGAAAGGGTTGCCAGTCCCCAGGTCCGGGCACAGGTCCCCCCACTTTTGGGGGTTCCAATCTGCCACCGGCCAACTGGCCAGCCGGGGAAGCCCCGCCCCCAAGCCCCACCCCCTAGTGCATCCACCTGCCTGGCTACCCCTCTCCCTCCCCTCCTGCCAAATTTAAAGGGCTTCAGCTGATCAGCAGGGACCACATGGGTCTTTTTGTGAGCCCTGAGTGCAGCCCCCGACCACTCCTCTCCCTCCCTCCTGCTAGATTTAAAGGGCCCTCCAGCTGAGCTGCAGTGGCTCAGAGGTTAGGATGCTGAGCTGCAGACTGGAAGGTTGGTAGCTCGCAGTTCAAGACCCGAGTGCCACATGACAGAGTGAGCTCCCGTCTCTGACCCCAGCTCCTGCCAACCTAGAAGTTTGAAAGCAAGAAATTGCACGTAGATAAATAGGTACCACTTTGGTGGGAAGGTAACAGCGTTCCATGTGCCTCGACATTTAGTCATGCCGGCCACATGAGCACTGAAATGTCTTCGGAAAGCGCTGGCTCTTCAGCTTGGAAACGGAGATGAGCACCACCCCCTAGAGTCAGATTCGACTGGTTTCCGAGCAAGGAAACCTTTACCTTTGTCTTTTACCAGCTGATTGGTGGGCCACGTGGTCTCCGCAGATCAGCTGAGGCCCTTTAAGGGGAGGGAGAAGGGTGGCCGGGCAGGTGGTGGTGCTTGGGGTGGCTTGGGGGCATTCCCGTCCACCCCAGGATGCCCCCCACAAATCCCCCCACTGGAGTGAGGAGGGGACCTGGCAACCCTACCTGGGGAGCAGGAGCCAGTTAAGGTGTTGACAGTTGGGAGCGACAGAGGAAAAACTGAAGAACAGCACGGACCTCAGCAATGTTTTTAAGGTAGGGGAGCTCCAGATGGGCAGTAAGGACACAATGAATTTTTCCTACTTTGCAGGGGCATTTTAACATCGGCTTATTTAATGCAGGGCCAGCGTTAGCACACCCTGAGTTGGGGCAGCTGCTGGGGCCCAGGGTTTCTGTCAAGGCCAAATTCTACAGAGCCCCCTACACACACACACACACACACACACACACTGCCAGGGAAGAATGTGCAGAGGGTAGATGACACAGCACTCCTGGTTGGCACACTGGTGATGCTCCCATCTGCACACACAACCCAGCACCATTGGGGAAAGGGCATACAGTCAGTGAGAAGGCTCACAAAGGGGCAGGGGAAGGAAGGATACATGGGAAAGTGGAGATGTGGATGGGCTAGTACTGTTTTACTGGCTCCTGCCACAATAAATTAGATTGATTGCTAGCTTGATTGGATGGGCTGGAAGGAAGGCATAAGTGGGGATCCAAAGAGGAGAGGAGGCCCCTGGGCACCCTTGGCCCAGGAACCTCTTAAACCTGAAACCAACCCTGATTTAATAGGCAAATTAAAAAAATAAACAAACCTAATTCAGTGTTCTTAAAATGGGTAATTGTCAGGACCCACAGTCAAACAACAGAGCACACGCTTCTTCGAAGGTTTTACTTTATTGCTAGCACTATGGTAGCATAGACACAGTCACTGTAAGGAATAACTACAACATAGAAACTTGAGAGAGATAGATAGGGTATTCAAATGCACACACACACACCTATGGGCCAAACAGCCTGACTCCCGCGGGTGGGAAAGAGGACCAAGGCAGTTAGAGCCGAGGCTGGGAAACAAAACTAGTCTCACGGTTACTTGATGGGAAGACACTACACAGGCTGGCTATAAGGTCAGCGATAATGAGGGGGATAAGTGAAAAGAAAGGAATGAGGCACCAACTGGCATGCAGGTCATGAAAGCAAAGCATAGCTGACATTCTGCTCACCCAAAGAACAACCTCCTGGCCTGCCCAGGAGATCTCCCGGTTAGCCCGGGATATCTCCCAGTTTCCCTGGGAACTCCCGGTGAAACTCTTGCAAGAGCCTAGGGGCCCGAATATCCCCTACTTTCACCCATTCACAGTGCTGGGATCCAAAGTCCAACCATTCCACTAAATGAAACAGTTTGCCACGTTTAACTTTGAGTCCAGGATTTTTGAGATCTCAAAATGTTCTTCGCCCTCCACCATGACAGGAGGGGGTACAGGTTTTGTTGGCCGCCAGGGGCTTGGGCCTGGGTCCCATTTCAGGAGGCTGAAATGCAACACAGAATGGATATTGCACATGTTCTTAGGAAGGTCAAGCTCCACAGCCACCTCATTGATCAGGCGTTTGCCTTTAAACGGGCCAATGAATTTCCAACCCAGTTTGCGGCTGGGTCTCAACATCTTAATGTTTTTTGTCGATACATACACCGAGTCCCCAGGCTTTTCCCCACCTATGGGCCAATCGGCCTGACTCCCGTGGGCAGGAAAAAGGACCAAGGAAGTTAGAGCCGAGGCTGGTAAACGAAATTAGTCTCACGTTAATTGATGGGAAGACACTACACAGGCTGGCTACAAGGTCAGTGATAACGAGGGGAGAAGCGAAAAGAAAGGAATGCGGCAGCAACTGGCACACAGGTCATGAAAGCGAACCCGGGCCCATAAACTATATGGCAGCATAGCTGACAGTAATCCCCACGGAAAAAGAAACATAAGAAAATCTAAGAAGTAGCAATTGATCAAACTAAAAATTATCCACCATATATGGATAACAAGCAGCCTGAACACTTAGCCCGAGCTCAACAGAGCTTGGAAGCTAAGCAGGATTGACCATGATTAGTATTTGGATGGGAGACCGCCAAGGAAGACTGAGGTTGCTATGCAGAGGACGGCTATTGCAAACCACCTCTGCTCCTCTCTTGCCTGGAATGCCCCCTGGGAGGGGTTGCCATGAGTCAGCTGCGACTTGACAGCAAATTCTTCTTCTACAGATAACAAAGAGTATTCCTTCTGTGCTACAGCTAATCCATATTTGCTTCCAAGAAGGAAAAGTAAGGTCTTTTGTAGAAAACTAGAAGCTTTTCATTTATTATTGAAACATCAGATCCAATTCACAGGTGCAGGTAGATTTACATTTGTAGCTACCTTTTTAATGCAATGCAGGACACCCAACCAGCATTGCACTATTTATAAACTGATTTCATAATGGGTATTGTAACATTTCCACTCTTTCTCTGAGACCCCTTATGATGTAACTGTGAGACCTCTCCCCCTTCCCCGAGTTCAATCGGGGAGAGAAAAAGATTCACTCCAGGCTTTTCTCTAACAGGCAGTTTTATCACAAATGATGATTCTGATGCAAGCAAGACCAGATCATGTTAGCACACTGAACAGGATTCAAAGTCCCTCCTTTTTAGGATAAAACGGACAAAAATTCAGGGCCTGGTATTTGGAAAAGAGTCAAACAATTCTATCCTTGAAGATAATTCACTCTACCCTCTGTTTAGAATACAATCTACATTCCTAAGAGGGGCACAGGGAAAACAAACCGTATACAGGCCCCGGTTATACGGGCCGGAAAATGCGGGGGGGGGGGAGCGTGGCTGTTTGCCCCAGGGCAAAATAACGCGCGGTTGCGCGAGCAGACATCCCGTGGAGGTCCCATGGTTAGGGGGAGGTGCCGATCACAGGACACTCCTGCGGCGCTGCAAAGAAGCGGGGCCGCGGGGCAAATGGGGTTGGTTTTTTTGTTAAACTAAAGTGTGCGCATGCTCCGTTGGGTGCTTGTGCACATCCGCGGAGCCTTCGGGGGAAAAACCTTTTTGCGAGGGGACATGGGCGGGCGCCGGAACTACCACCGGAAACTCAATCAGATGCCCGCCCATGCCCCGCGGTTTCCGGAAACTAGTACCTTGGAGGTACTAGTTTTTACAGCGCATCTTCGGAGTGAAGCCTCAGGCAAGCCATGGGAGCTCTACGCTTCCCAGATGTGGCGGTGAGATTGCACCCGGAAAATCCGCCTATCTTCCATCTCTCTAGTGTGCCTAATGCTCCGTGTGACCGCAGCCACACTTTCCCTGAGAGATAAGAATGGCACCAACCCTTGACTAAGGTATGGTTGCTTAGAGATCAGGAGGTCAAAGAACAGATTTACAATGGGTGGTGGTGGTTAGGAAGGAATATAATGTTTAAATGTTTTAACTTTTGTATATGGTTTTATGGTACTGGGTTTTATGGTACATGGTTTTATGGTACTGGGTACCGACCAATGTAAGCCTGTTCACGGGGAGGGCAGGCTATAAATGGAATAAATAAATAAATAAATATTTTAAATGTATCAACTGAGGCTGCGGTCGCACCCGCACTAAATAATCTACTTTCAATCCACTTTCAATGCCCTTTCCAACTGGATTTTACTTACAGTGTGTGAACTGGCAAACTCCAAGTGGAAAGTGCACTGAAAGTGGGTTGAAAGTGGATTATTTAGTGTGGGTGAGATCGCAGCCGTATGCTCACAGTTTAGAGACCATAAGAACATAAGAACATAATAGATGCCAATGTTGGATCAGGCCAAAGGCCCATCCAGTCCAACACTCTGTGTCACACAGTGGCCAGAAATGCCAGGTGCCATCAGGAGGTCCACCAGTGGGGCCAGGATATTAGAAGCCCTCCCACTGTTGCCCCCCTCAAGCACCAAGATGACAGAGCATCACTTGCCCCAGAGTCCCTATCTATACCTTGTGGCTAATAGCCACTCATGGACCTCTGCTCCATATGCCTATCTAATTCCATTTTGAAGCCGTCCATGCTTGTAGCTAAGAATCTCAGTCTTGCTTGACAGTGTAACTTTCATGATACGTGCAAAACTCCTTAGCAGTAATTTCTGTAAAGGAACCTCCCTGTAGTGTTCTGAGGTGAGGTGTGTCATCCTTATTTTCACTGCCACCAAAGGCTCTTGCCTTAGACTTCGTATTTGGACCCAAAAAACATCATGGTTTAGTTATATTTAGCAGAATGACAGAACAGTCAGTTCATGGGGGTGGCTCTGAGTTAAAACAGGAACCTTTACTCTACATAAAACGGTTGTTTTCACTTAAACATATATAGCCTTCATTCAGAAGTAGAACAGCGTAACGATTTCTTTATGGTTAATAAGCCTAACGGTGTCAGACAGGTGTACAGTTTCTGTTTCTCTAAAGTTCCTTAAACAGATCTATCCACAAAGGCTTATTTTCTCATTTGCCACTTAGGCTATTCAGTTCCACAAATCTGAATCCCCTGACTTGACACTGAGGGTAATAACTTCCATGCAGAACACAGATTCCTCTCATGGCACTTCACTCTGCCGCCACTCAACTGTCTTCCCCCTCACACACATACACACCACGCAGCACTCTATTTCTCAGACACGAAAAGCCTCTCAGAACATACCAGTCAACTCGGCCCCCTTGGGTACAGCTACCATCCAGTCCTAACACACTTCAATCACCTGTCCAGCCCCCCTCTTTCTTACGCCACAGGCCTGCCACATGTATATATAAAAAAACCCCTTAAAACACAGAAATGAAACACACACAAAATATTTACATTGTGAAAACATCCCAGGTGTGTTCAGGTGGGTAGCCATGTTGGTCTGAAGCAGCAGAACAATGTTTGAGTCCAGTGGCACCTTTAAGACCAACATCATTTTATTCAAGGTACTACTAGCAAAGCTCATTGTAAAATCAATACAACAAGCTCTAGAAAGATTTCGGCCTCAGCCTCCCTGCCAAACGGCAGCCCTCCCCTGCCTGCCGACGACACACCAGGCTTGCCAGGGGGGCACGGCGACAGGTGAGGTTCAGGCCGGCTGAGGGAGTGCCTGTAGCAGCAGCACATCTTTACCAGGGGAAGGGGCAGCAGGTGGAGACAGCAGGTAGCAGCGAGGCCCAGGCAGGCAGCAGCGGCACAATGACTGGAGGCAGGACAAAAGCTTCGGCTGCTGGCTGTGCAGCCGCTGGCCCACAGGTGTCCAACAGGTTGAGCGGCGCTTCCCCGGCACTCCCCTTTGGTGGGGTGGGCCAGCGCTCGGTCTCGTTTCCCCGGCTCGGAGCAGTGAGAAAGGGCCCCACTTTGACCGGGGGCTCATACATTGTGGTGGAGGGGAGACCTGAGGTGCCAACAGCTGCTCTGCTGGGCCTCGCACATGGCTGCTGATGCCCTGCTCCCCTGAATGGCCGCTCGTGGCAACGGCCACTCACAGCAACTGTTGCTGCCTGCACAGGAAGAGCCATTGCAACCAACGCCAATGCAAGCCTCAGCCTTCTCAGCCTCTGCCTGCCAGAGCGTCCATCCTGCCTGTTGCCTCACATGACACTGAGGCCAAGACGCTGGCTGCTGCTTCTGTGGGTGGGACTCCAGCAATGCAGCCACTGGATTGGCACACCATCAGAGTGACATGTCAGGGAGCCAAATGCTGTGGGAGCATGTGGAATGTTCAGTGTCACCCAAAAACGCAATTATATATAAGGAGAGATATGTTTTTGTGTGCATTAGCACTTCTTCAGATATTTGTGCATGCACATAAAAGCTCATAGATTCACAGAGTTGGAAGGGGCCGTACAGGCCATCTAGTCCAACCCCCAGCTCAATGCAAAATCATCTTAGAGCATCTCTGACAAGTGTTCGCCAACTGCTGCTTAAAGACTGCCAGTGAGGGGGAGCTCACCACCTCCCTAGGTAGCTGGTTTCACTTACTTTGAATAAAACTTTGCTGGTTTTAAAGGTGCCACTGGACTCAAACTTTGTTCTATCACAGGTATGTATTACACTTAACAACAACACACGAAGCTGCCTTACATTGAATCAGACCTTTTGGCCCATTAAGGGTCAGTATTGTCTACTCACACTGGCAGCAGCTCTCCAGAGTCTTGGGCTCAGGTATTTCATATCACCCACTGCCTGGTCATTTTAACTGGAGATGTTGGGGACTGAACCTGGGACCTTCCACGTGCCAGGTAGATGCTCAGACACAGAGCCACAGTCCCTCCCCACAGTAACCCATAGATATTATTTTGGCACATTTCTGAGAGCTTGGCAGTTCTGGCGGGAAAGTCATCCATGAACTTTCCCTAAGGAATTTGCCCTGGTTTTTTTCCCTTGTGAACATACAGACGGAGCAGATCTGTAAGGCGTTTCTGCATTATGTATTTACACAGGTATGTCTTTACTCTCCTCAGTGAGTCTGCTAAAGCAGGTGTGGTGCATAAAAGCTGTTCCACCAAGAGGACTTCGTATAGGACAGGATCCCCAACTCTCTTGAGCCTGCCAGCACGTTTGGAATCCTGACACAAAATGGTGGCCGTAAAATGCCTGCTTCGGGAGATGGAGCTAGCATAGACTGGCTGCTGCAGCTTACCTTTAGTCACACATTGAACACCCTTGTGCTGTGGTGGCAAGCTGCTGCCAAACTAACATTTAAAAAAAAAGTCCTGCACAGCCAATCAAATTTCCAGTGGCCAATCAGAAGCCTTGTTGGGTGAAAGCCCCACCTGGCCCTGCCCACTTCCTCAAAACCCTTGGCAGGCATCAGGGAACCTCTCAGCAGTTGTCATGGCAAACACCCCCCCCCAGGCACCGCATTGGGGAAGTTCCAGAGTGAGCCTGTATTGCCCTCACTAGCATCCCTTCACGTCGACGAGTTTGGCTGACTGTTGGGAAGAGGAACAGCTGTGCGAGGAACCTGTTCAAATCAAAGTCAACAGCTGTGAGCAGCAAACGCCTCTGAACTCTTCTGCGCTGCTGAAATGCTGTCCATATGCAACCCTTACCAAAGAGTTTTCCAGTTGCGCTAGCTGGTCCGCACCAGGTTGGTTGTATCAGTGCTGGATTTCAGACACTCCATTCGCAAGATTCCGGCAGGATAGCTGAGTTAGTCCATTGTAGCAAATAGAACAGAAGTCCCCATGGCACCTTCAAGACCAACATTTATTCCAGCATGAGCTTTTTGTGAGTCAGAGCCCCCTTCCGGAGGCGCAACAAAAAGAAAACCATTTTCGGCATGTTTATCTGGAAAGTTACAGAACGGGGAGGGGGGAAAGGGAGGAGTTGGAGTGGAGACAGGCCTGGCGGTCTTTAATCCAGTGTGATTCTCTGCCTAAAGGACTGGAACAGATTAGATTGTTACACAGAACAAATGATGGGAGAGGTCAAAGTTTCTAGCCTCTCTCTCATGTGGTGAAGCTAAGCAAAAGTGTAATGAAGTGGGATAAATAACTAATCCAGGAAGAAGCCCTCTGTCTTTATTATCAGGGACAAAAAAAATTCCTCCAGGACAATTTTCTTTTTAATCCAAGACCATTGGCAGTGCTGGTATCTTTGTTGATTCAAAACACGCTGACATTTTCCTAACTCTTGGCGTTTGAGGCTCCTTCAAGCCCAGCTTTGTAGCAGCACATTTTTTTACCTTGTCATTTTTTTTCCCAAAAGAACTTTCTGATCTTAGATTTGACAGAGTTCAGAGCAATATTTCTGCTGCTTGCAGCAGGGTTCCAGCAAGTTCTTTGTACAGCCCAGACATTGCTATGGATATGTTTTGCTCAAATCCTGTGGAAATGTACCAAGAATTGTGTTTCATCTTTCCATTGTCGCCCTTCCGTGCATCTTGCAAGGACCCAAGATGCACCAAGATTTCATGGATCATTGCTTGGATTCCTTACTGTCCTCAAGGGGATTTTGGTATGGACAGCCCCCGACATAAAGAGATTTCTTCATTTTTTTTTATTATTATTATTATTATTATTATTATTATTATTATTATTATTATTATTATTATTATTATTATTATTATTATTATTATTATTATTATTATTATTATTATTATTATTATATTCTTTAGAGGGGGGACTTCAGTTAGCTGGCTTCCACAGCGGCCCCTGCTGGCTCATCGGGCTTGCTGCAAGCAGGCGATGGGGATTACGTCCTTCCGGCTCCAATCTCTCCAATGACGCCGTGCCACTGCTGACCTTCGACCAGTTGTTGTTCCGGGGGGGCGTCCCTTCGCCGCTGCTTCTGCCGCTGTTTCGCCGCCATTGTTGTTACCAGTGCTGCTATTTTCTCTCTGGAGCCACAGTTCTTCCGCTTCTTCTAGGGGAGGGTACCCCCCTGACCGACTAAGGCCAGGTACCCATTTATCTACTCGTCATATAGGGCTTTCGAACAGCTGGGTTGGCTGAAGCTGGGACTAAGGTCGGGAGCTCACCTCGACCGTGGTGGGATTTGAACAGCCAGACAGCAGTTCAAGATAGATACACTTTGCAGGTGTTAATCACCTGTGCCACCGCTCCCTCACCTGCACCACTACATATCCCTTCAGTGTTTGTTTTTTATTGCCAGTATATATCTTCTTTCATACCAAGCCCAAGATCATGTTTGGTAGGTCACAGTAGTCAGTGTATCACCAACCATGTTGCTGCTGCAGGCAACCTCTGGTAGATCCCAACCCAGTGAGTGGTTGCTGCAGTGGGTTATCTTTCGGGAGGGGGGGTTACACCAAAGAAATTCCCAGATGTGTTGGCTGTGTGATCAAGGCAGAGTCCACACGAATCATGGAAATTACAGTCCAGTTGAACAATTTGAACCAGAGCCAGTTTGGTAGAGTTGATAAGAGCGCAGACTCTTATCTGGGAGAATCGGGTTTGATTCCCCACTCCTCCACATGCGGTCAGCTGGGTCACCTTGGGTCAGTTGTAAGTTCTTTCAGAGCTGTTCTCTCAAGAACAGTTTCTGTCAAGAGCTCTCTTGGCCCCACCTACCTCACAGGGTGTCTGTTGTGGGGAAAGGAAGGGAAAGGGCTGGAGCCTTTTCAGTGGCGGCCCCTACCTGGTGGAACGAGATCCCGGAGGAGATCAGGGCCCTGCGGGACCTTTTGCAGTTCCGCAGGGCCTATAAGATGGAGCTCTTCCACCAGGCATTTAAGCAGGGGCTGCCGCTATTGCAGGCCATTACCGCAGGCCCCTACTGCAGGCCGTTACTGCAGAGCTTGGTCTGTGGTTTTAACATCTGATGTTAACATCTGATTATGAGCAGAAACATCATGGTACATCTAGGCAGTGGAAATTTATTCTAGCAATATACCGTCTAGGTTAATTTAACAGCCACCAGCACTTTGTATTTATAATGTTTTTATTGTATAGTTAAATATTGTGAAATTTTAATGTAGTTATGTTTTTATGGAAGCCGCCCTGAGCCCGCTTGCGGGGAGGGCGGGGTATAAATTTGATAAATAAATAAATAAAATA
>NW_015160287.1:21205-29769 GCF_001447785.1 Gekko japonicus
GGGAGGGCGGGGTATAAATTTGATATAAATAAATAAATAAAATAAATAAATAAAAGGAGATTGTAAGCCAGTCTGAGACTCCAAGTGAAGGGCAGGGTATAAATCCAACCTCCTCCTCCTCTTCCTCTTCTTCCTCTTCCTCTTCTATTATCATGTCTGTCATACAAGTGAAAGGCTTCAGCTTTCACACCAGTGAAGCTATAGTCAGATGGAGGTTGAACACCAAGATACTCTTCTTGGATATTCAGTGAGTCACTCTTTACTCAATGTAGACACAATGTAAGCTGGTCACCTCCCATGACAGAGGCGGTCCCATCAGCAGAGATTCCACAAAAAAACTCAATTTCACCTCTTTAATGAGGTCGCATTAGAGCAGAAGTCCCCAACCTTTCTGATCCTGTGGGCACCTTTGGAATTTTGACAGAGAATGGTGGACACAGCCACAAAATGCCTGCTGCAGCTGACCTTCAGTCAAACAGAGAAGAACCTTGTGCTGTGGCAGCAGCTGCTGCCAAAGCAACATTTTGAAAAACCTGCACAGCCAATCAAATCCCCAATAGCTTTGCTGGGCAAATGCCCTACCTGGCCCCACCCACTCCCTAAAAACACTTGGCAGGTGCCAGAAAAGGTGCTGGCGGGTGCTGTGGTGCCCAGGGACCCCGGCTTAGCATCTTTGAGCCATAATTATGATTAGCTCATTTTGGATATTAAAGGTAAAGGTAAAGGTTTCCCTTGTTTGGAAGCCAGTCGAATCCGACTCTAGGGTTGCGGTGCTCATCTCCATTTCAAAGCCGAAGAGCCAGCACTGTCCAAAGGCGTTTCCGTGGTCATGTGGCCAGCATGACTAAATGCCAAGGCACACGGAACGCTGTTACCTTCCCACCGAAGTGGTCCCTATTTATCTACTTGCAATTTCTTGCTTTCAAACTGCTAGGTTGGCAGGAGCTGGAACTAGAGACGGGAGCTCACTCGGTCATGCAGCAACTCGGGTCTCGAACTGCTGAACTACTGACCTTCCAAAGCATCTTAACCACTTGAGCCACCACGGCCCCTATTTTTGGATATTACCACTCAGCTATTTTCCTCTTTGTTTTAGCCACTTTCTAAAGCAAGTAGATTTTCTGAAAATTCCTCCAGAAGGTCAATCAAGATACCATCTTTTTTGATGGTCCTTCGCAATGCTTTTCCTGCGCAACAGAGGGAAACAGAACTATAACAGATAATGCTTCTTGTGCCAGGATATTATTGATTGTCCTCATTTTGCTCATTCAATGTATATGTATATCAAATGCTTCGGAACCAGCATTCACCATACAGCATACAACCACAAAGGTACAGCACACAGTAAAAAGTGACCAAAAAACCCCGTAGCAAAACAACTGTGTGCTATATTTCCCACAACATATTCATAAAGGAGACTTCATAAAAGTGTAATATATCTATTATATGCAGTCAGTATGCCCATACAATCCGTCATAGGAAAATACAGAGGCCAAAGAGTAAATATACAGAATTATATATAGAAAGCCCAACACTTTCCCCAGGTAATTTTTCAGTGTTTCAGACCTCTGGTCCTTCCTCAGGAACAAAGAACCTCTACTGAGAATCCCTTTTCAGTTCCTATTATTTCAAAGTTGGGCAAGGTCTCACTAGTTATCAATTACCTCATTAGGGCCGACCTTGAGGAATACTTGCTAACAGGGTGATTTGGTTCAGCGGGAGGGAATCAAATCATCTACATGGCAGTAGTATCTTGATTGGCTCCTGATGGCTGCCTTGTTGCTGGAGGAGGGGGCATAAAACATGCAGCCTTCCGTGTGATTTAGGATAGGAAGAGGGTGGGTCTTAGGGCTGGACTCTGGGCCTTGCGGTAACCTGTGTGGGTCTTCGTTCTGGAGACTTGACAGCACGGAGGGCAAAGGTAATATTCGGGTCTGGGGGCACAGAAGTCTGCCAGGCATGTTATGAACTTTCGTTAGGTGAGCTTTCTTGTTTTCTTGTCTTGTGTACCTTTTTAAGTTGTATTTCAGAGCATTAGCGTAATAAATATTATGTTTGTGTGGTGTTCCCTTGGATTTCAGTTCCTTACATTGTAGTGACCTATAAGGGTGCTGGTTAGAGCTAGGAAGACCTTGTCCAACATTGAAATAATAGAAAAGCATTACCTTGTAAGGAACTGAAAAGAGATTCTCAGCAGCAGTTCTTCATTACTGAGGAAGGACCAGAGGTCTGAAACACTGAAAAATTACCTGGGAAAAGTGTTGGACTTTCTATATATACTCTTTGGCCTCTGTATTTTCCTATGATGGATTGTATGGGCGTACTGACTACATATAACAGATGTATTACACTTTTATTAAGTCTCCTTTATGATTATGTTGTGGGAAATATAGCGCACAGTTGTTTTGTTAGTTTTTTATTCACCGTACAGCAAGCCATGGCCTTACATTGTTCTGGAACTAATTGAAAATTCCTTTTTCTATTGTATATAGATCTGAATGCAAAAATCTGTACTCGCAGCAAAGAAAAAAGCCACTCTGTTACTACAATTATAGAACAAAAAAATGAATGATACATTTTTGTGGGATTTAAGAGGCACTATCCTAGATTTTCCATTGTAAGTAATGAAGCGTTATGTCAAATATAGCCACATACTTGCTGATAATTTATAATGAAACACAAAAGTAAAAAAAAAACCTCACACAATCCTATTCCTATATGTTTTGTTGTAGGTTAGCCTGACTACACACAGTTAACACAGAGGAGTAGACATCACGGTGACAGTAAGCTCTTAATACTTGTCGTGTTGAATTATGGGACAAAAAACATATCAGTTCTAGAGTTCCCTAGGGTTGCCAACTCCAGTTTGTGGAATTCCTTAAGTTTGGGGGACAGAGTCTGGGGAAATGAGGAAGCTCACTAGTAATGTGATCCCACAGAGTCCACATCTGAGGCTGCTGTTTTCTCCATGGGAACTGATCTCTGTAGTTGGGAATATTCCAGGAGAACTCCAAGGCCCACCCGGAGGTTAGCAAACCTAGAATACCCCCCCCCAAAAAAAGTGAAATTTACTCCTAAGTAAATATGCGTTGAGATGCATTCTAATATACCATTGATATTTATTCAGAATATTTTTTAGATCACTGTCTGAACGCTGTTTTATAAGGTTTTCTGAACTCCTTGTTCTGTTAACTGAGGAAGGGGTATTTGGCACAGTTCAAAACCGCCCTGTGCCTGCTTTTGCAGGGAGGGCGTGTATAGAAATATTGATTTCTAAAAGTCTCCTGCCTTCTCCTGTGATGTCTTTCTGATAACAGGCTGTGCCTTATGTCCTATTGCAAGCCAAATGGTGGGCCAGATGGCCTGAACAACTTTATAACCCACATTCTTCACACTTCCATGCTAGAAGCTAGACTGTAAGGCTCCACACTAGGCCCCACATGCGAGAAGTCACGTATACAATGAAGTAGCTGGAAACTGGGTCACATGACTGCAGGAGGGGCCTCCAAACGTCTAGCCATTCCTGTGTTGCAGCTATGGCAACCTGAAATTGGCCACACACCCCTGCTGCTCGTGATTGGCCGAATGGCCACAGTTAATCATGATTAGATTGGGATATAATTGATTGATCCCTATGGGAATGAGATCTCTTGCTCTCTCCCTTGTCATTGTCTGTTTTATTGCACCTGAAATGCCGTCTCTTGGAAAACAAAGACCTGCTTTGTGAATTGGACCACATGCTTGTGCAAGATGGGATTTCCCTTCAAAATCCCTTGGTATATACTTGGACTGTTGGATGTTCCTGAATTTGGTAACTATGAATCTCATTAATGCGTAGTTAAGGCAAATTGCCCTAGCCTTTGTTATTTTGTAATCTCCTAGTCTGTTTGCTGTGCTCTGTACTGAATAAAGATCCTTCTTATTTCTAATGGTCTCTGATGTTGTAACTTGGATTCCAAGTCTAAGTCTTGTGCCTAACCCTGACCACATACGCTACCATGGGAGGGTAAAAAGTGTGCATTTCTGGATTGAGTTTCTAATGTGTTCTGTCCCAGATGCCAACTAAGGGTTTGGCATCTCTTCCCTTAGGAAAAGCAGGGACTAGTGAAAAGAGGTTTTGGTGGCAAAATGTCTGGAAACCAGAGAGGGTATAGACCATCTCGTGGTTTGTTGTTTAATGTACTGAAAAGTACAGGATTCCCTCTCATCCCTGGACTGGCCTGGGTGGGCTAATCCTGTACAGGGCGGCGTATTATTTATTAAATAATAAAATAAATAAAATAAACCATTTGCTCTTGCTTTACAAGGGGAGAAAACGGGCAGATTACAAATGCCCAAACACAGATCTCAAGACGGGTTACCAACCTCCAGACTACAGAGATCAGTTCCCCTGGGGAAGACAGCTGCCTCAGTGGGTGGACTCTGTGGAATCATACCCCACTGAGGTCCCTCCCCTCCCCAAACCTTGCCCTCCTCAGGGTCCATTTCCAAATCTCCAGAAATTCCCAAACCAGAATTGACAACCTGAATCTTAAGGCCAATGAGAGACAACACGTCTATGTTCTGGAGAACTCCTTGCAGCGTCAGGAAGGCATTTTCTTGTTGCCAAAGCCATTTCATCCTCCCATAAAAAGTACGCAGATGGAGAGTGATTTCAGCAAATCGTACTTTATTCGAACAGGAACAAGACGACTTTGGCCGGCTCGCAGGCCAGCTTATATCCCCCGAGAAACCGCCACCCAAAACACACCCCTACTTCCCAATAGGTTATTTACAGTGGCCGAGAGTCCCATAGGCTGTCGGCCAGGAACCTTGCCCCCTGATTGGAGTGGGCTAGGATCCACATAGTCCATTGTCTCATGGAGCGAAGCTCGACATTTGTGTCTGACCGCATGGAGCCCAAGATAGCCACGCAGTCTGGACTGGATACCTTACATCCCACAAAGCAGAAGAGAGAAAAGAGGGGGCTGAATTTCCAGGGTGGGAGTAGGGTAGTGGAGGAGAAGCTTCCTTGGAGAAAAATTGAGAAGAAAAAATAAGGCCCCATCTACTTATAGGAAGTTCTTACCATAGAGTTCCTAGAAAATCCTAGAGCTACCCAGAAAGGAAGTTCTAGAAATCACCAGAAACGTTATGGTAAAACTGGAAGTTCTTAACCATAGAGTTTCTGGTGACTTCTAGAGCTACCTTTTTCACTTCTTGAAGACTAGAGCTATTATTGTGTGCCTCCAAAATTTTGGGATGACCCGAGACATGTTTATTTGTGAAATGAGTGGAACAAGGATCTCTACCCACCAAGATGGATTTACTTTGAATACTTTATTTGGGATAAGGTCTGTTCCTAGGGCCTTCCCTGAGCAGAGAGGAAGTAGCATTCAATGGATATCATTCAATAAAGAACTATTATGATCTTTGCAGCTGGTCCTCCCAGATCACCACTGTTCAATAGTGGGGTTCCATGGATGAGCAGACCCCAAGTCTAGTGATCAGCTCTACTTTATTAGTGATGTCAGCAAGAACAAAACTAAACTCCGGCAGCTCAGCCCTGTTTAAGTAGCATGCAATTGCCACACCCAAACACACCCCACTCCCAATGACAGGCTATTTAAATAAGTAGGTAGTTTCTCGGCAGCCCCAAACAGAGGGCAGGTTGTAATCCAGACGAAGGCCCTGGAGGACAGGATCCTGTCCAAAAATGTATATAATTGGGAAGCTAGCTGAAGCCAGCCAAGAACAAGCAACCAAATGGGCCTCTGGCTCCCAGAAGCTTTCTGTCAGGTCCCCTGCTAAGTCACTCTCCACACACACGGTTGGCAGTGAAATGTTTATTAGAGATATGCTTGCAGTAGGTTCAAGAGCTTTTGTTAGGACTGAAGAAATCTGTGGGAAAATACAAGATACAGGTAAAACCATAAAATTCCACACCCATCCACGTCACACCTACTCCTGGTGTTACTATGGAACACAGACAGATATATGGTGCCCTATCTAAACTAGGCTGGCAGAGAGAGATCCTCCAAGATCAGTCCCACGGGAACCAACTTGGGGCACATCTTCAGGAAAATTACGGCCTCTACTCCCATGCACTCCAACAACACACACACACACCCTTAGGTGTGACAAGCGAAGGTGAAAGGAAACAGAATTTACAGGAATCAAAAGTTAAGCCAGGGGAGGCCTGAGCTTGACTCTTTCTCATGAACTATGGAAATTCTAAAACCCCAAACATCCTTCGCACATTGGATGTTAACTTTGGGATTCTGGTGCATGACCCCTGAAAATGGCTGCTTTAACACTCTGCTTGATGCTTGACTTTGACAAAATAACATTCTGGGGATTTTTATTTTTTTTAAAAGGTGTTCAACGTCAGGGATCACTTGCTTCCAGCTCCTGAGGGGGGGGGGAAATATCAAAAAATCACTTTCCTAGATTCACTGTGTCGTTTAAACTCCCTGGGAGGCTTCAGGGGCAAGGCTTACATAGAAGCACGATTTAACCTAACATGATCTTACTTTGTCTGAATGGTTATTAGATCAGTCTGGGCACACACAAGCTTCCACAAGTCAACTGGGATGTCATAAATTAATCAAGCGCCAGTCCAGGAGGCTGTCCAAACCGACCGGGTCACAGGTGTGGCTCCAAGGTCAGCTGGAAGCAGCAAGGCAGCCCTCGGGAGACGGACAACACCCGCCTCCCAGGCAGAGCCACTCCAGTCTTAGACTATTTTGAAATCAATAGGCTTAAATAGGAGCAGCTCTGCCACGGATTGTATTGTCGGGGCATCTGCAGCCAATTGATACGGCTGGCACCAGACAGCTCTCCCTGGAAGTAGAGAATTCAATCAGCCCCTGACAAGGAGCCCAGCTGTTGCCCTCCCCGCGAAATCCTCTTTTTCGAATTGCATTTGCCCGACTGAGATATACCTTACTTTTTCTCTCTTTCCTACGAAACACACGTTTCCATATCACTTGAACTCCACTACGCAGTGATCTGACATAATCAATATTTAGAGCACGCAAAATCTTCCAAAATCATCTACACGGGAAAATCAATTAAGAATAATTAAGTGATGACTGGGGGGGGGGAGATGCTGAGGGCACAAAAGGGGGAGTCCGACTGAGGCAGTGTTCTTCACCTGCCTCAACAATTGTTATTTAGATAGGAAGAAATACCAGTGAGCTGTCTTTACCATATGGAAAATCAAAGTTACAAGGAATTTGCCTTGGAAGCACAGAAGCTTTACACAGTATCCCCAGTCGGCCACATTTCCTGGTTAAGGGGAAAATGCTGTTTAAACAAATTACAAAGATGATCTGACTCCAATGGTAACAAGAGAAAGAAATTTTACTTACAAAAAATAGAAGCTCATCTTACATGACATATTCATGTACCTACATTTAACTTATTGTGAACAGATCAACTTCAAAAAAGGTTAACTTACTACAGCTTCAAGCCCAGGTAAGAGAGATGAAGGCCCTATATAAAATAAAAACAAGGAATGGCCAAAGAGACTCAACATCTAACAGATGAGAGGATGGGGCCAACCAGGGGTCATTTGGGGGGATCGTGGGGGAACGCCGATCCCCCGCATGAGGTGCGGGGGGCGGGACACACGTCGAAGCCCCGCCCCGGGACGCCTTCAGCTCCATCCAGCAGAGCTGCCACCTCGCGCCGAGGAGACTGAGCGCGCCGGGCGGACAAAGGCAGGCGGGCGAAGGCAGGTGCGTGCTCAGGCTTGGAGGTCCCATCACGGTGCGCAGCGGCTAGAGAGGGCGGGCGGAGGACGAGAAAGGCAGCGAGAAGGACAAGAAAGGCATCAAGAAGGACGAGAAAGGCGGCGGCGACTGGGCCGGAGAAGGGCCCCCCGCTGCCGCCACCTTCTTTCTTGGCCTCTCCTGCCCGGCTGTGGCGGGGGGCGGAGAGGCCCTTCTCCGGCCCAGCCTCCGCCGCCTTTCTTGTCTTCCGCCCGCCCTCTCTAGCCGCCGCGCTCCGTGATGGGGCCTCCGAGCCTGTGCGTGCACCTGCCTTCGCCCGCCCAGCACGCTCAGTCTCCTCGGGGGCCTGGGTGCAGGAGGCCTCGCGGGAGCAACGGCGGCACCCTTGGCGGCCAGCTCGGCCCGGCCTATAAAGGGGCTTCCGCGACCAGCACCACATCCTCTGCTCGCCTCGGAGGAGGAAAGGAAGGGGGTAAAGCCTTTTAAATTATTTAAAATTAAGAAAAACCCTTAAGAGCAAAAAAAGAAAAACCAAAGGGAAAAAAATCCCGCCTGGTGGAAGGGAAGGGAAAGCGGCTGGCTGAGGTGCCTTCTTCATCCCCTTCGCCTCGCTCACACCCGGCCTCGCTCCTCTGCACGCCTGGAAGCTTGCAGTTTGTGTCTCCCTCCACCCCCCTTAAAACTAGTTTCTTATTAAGCCCCCTTCCAAAATCTCGTTCGTTCAACTGCCCCCTTCGGTCTCCGCCGTCCCTCGTGTGCAGTTCGAGGCGCCCCTCCCTCCCACGTTCATTTTTTTTTGCTGCTGACCTGCCTTTCCCTTGCCTGGCTTTTCCTGCCCCCACCCCTCTG
>NW_015160287.1:29959-35367 GCF_001447785.1 Gekko japonicus
GCCCTCCCTTACGGACCCCCCCCCCCGCTCCTTTTTGCGGCCTCAGTTAGTGTGAGCTAGCTGACAGTTCTTTAGTCTCCGGCTCAGGCATTTTTGCCTTTGCTTGGGAAGGCTGGCTCCAGAGCAAACCAATTTATGCAGTGGCCAAATCGCTTGCTGTCAGTAGCTCACAAAGTAGAATTTTTGCTCACTGGACTGCACAGCTTAGAGGGCACATTGGAGGGGAGGTAAAATGTGGAGTATAATGCCCTAGAGTCCGTTCTCCAGGGCAGCCATTTGCTCCAGGGGAATGGGTCTCTCTCACCTGGGGGCCTCCAGCCATCACCTGGAGATTGGGACCTATAGCCCACAAGGGTAGCCCTGCAAGAGCTGCAGAAGCACTCCCAGCTGGCAGGTGATGTCCTGCTGGCAGCCAGTGACTTCTCGCTCAAGAAATGAATGGGGCTAATGAGTTATGCTAATGAGTTCCCCTAGCTCTTTTTCTACTAAATGACCCCTGGGGCCAACTACCAAATGCACCTGAGTGAGAGAGAATTCTCTTAACACTTTCTCTCCCAGATCCTTTTGCATGCAAAGTTACAATACCCAACAAGCTGCTGAACCCCATCAAAGGTGCAAGGCATGATGTCGTTCAAGGCCTCTGCCTTCCCAACCAGGATTGCCTCTGACTTGTCGAGATTTAGGCTGCCGTCACACACACTCAATAATCCACTTTCAATCTACTTTCCAACTAGATTTTGCCAGTTCACACAGTCAAATCCAGTTGAAAAGGAGACTGAAAGTGGATTATTTAGTGTGTGTGATCGCAGCCTTAGTCTCACTTTGTTTGCTCTTAGCCCTTAATTTACAACAGTCAGGCAGTGGCTGCAGCAGCCGGAGATTGGGGGGAAGCCAGGAAGGGGGGAGGCTTCCTGACCTTCTCAGGAAGGCCATTCCACCAAGTGAAGGCCACAACTTTAAACTTTAAAGAGACTGCATCAGAAGGCCATAAACAGCTGAGCAGCAGAGAGTGCTCCCAGCCGCTCAACTCTTTTTGTGTCTTTCTGCTGGAGCAGAAAGCAGGGGTTTATTTATTCAATTTATTATACCGCCCTAACCCCTAGGGGTCTCTGGGCGGTTTACAGGAAGTGTTCTAAGAACGTGTTCCTCCTAACTAAGGCCACATGATAGGGGTGGGGATTTCCTACCAGCACCCTTGGTGGTACCCGCTGTATCTTTCTGGCTCGGCTTCTTCCTTCTCCCAGCGGTTCTGGCGTCTCACTGGGCCGGCTGCTTCATTGGTGGGACCGTCTCTGGCACACGCCTCTGTGCCTGCTTCGGCCTTGGCTCTCGTCCTCTTCGGCTCCGCCGCGCCCGCAATGAATGTCACCGTGCGACTTCCTGGTCTCCACCGCAGTTGTCTGCCGCCAGGGATAGCTCCACGCCGTCTAGGCTCTGCTGCCGCCGCTGATGTTCTCACCGTTGCTATCACACACCTCGCTAGGGAGGAGGGTGCCCCCACCCATCTAAGGGTGGGTACCCATTTGCCTACTCGCTTTGATTTTAATTGCTTTCGGGCCGCTGGGTGGGTCCCTTTAAATCTATCTATCTACCTACCTACCTAGTACTGCTCTTATAGTGATAGCCTTGAACAGAAAATAAAATTATAAAATAAGATAAGGCCTTAGGTAAAGGTAAAGGTTCCCTTGCTCGAAAGCCAGTCGAGTCCGACTCTAGGGTTGTGGTGCTCATCTCCGTTTCCAAGCCGAAGAGCCAGCGCTGTCCAAAGACGTTTCCGTGGTCATGTGGCCGGCATGACTAAACACCAAGGCGCACGGAACGCTGTTACCTTCCCACCGAAGTGGTACCTATTTATCTACTTGCAATTTCTTGCTTTCGAACTGCTAGGTTGGCAGGAGCTGGAACTAGAGACGGGACCTCACTCCATCATGCGGCACCCGGGTCTCGAACTGCTGAACTACTGACCTTCCACAGCCTGCAGTTCAGCGTCTTAACCACTTGAGCCACCGCAGCTCCAAGATAAGGCCTTACTTAGTGTTATTTTTCTGTTGTTCAATTATTGCCCCCATACATTTTGCCACAGAGAGAGTATCAAAATCATTTATATCCAATAGTAACCTGTGCCCTCATACTGTCAGATGCCTCAGGGGCCAGTCCCTTTAAATCCCTGCTTTCTTCTCTGGCCAGGAACCAGCACAAACCCCATCAACTGCCTTAAAAGTTCATGGAAGTTCATGATGGTGGACCTGTCATGGACTTCAGTGCTGAACCATGAACAGGGCAAAACTCATGATGAGTTTTCCTTCGTGGTTCAGTTTGAACCCATCCCTAGATGGCATGGCCAGTGGACCATCAAAAGCTGCAGATAAATGCAGTAGGAGCAATGAAGAAGCATAACATTTGTCTACATTCAGTTAGAAGTTCATCAGCTAGAGCTACCAGTGCCATCTCTGGCCCATAGCCAACCTGAAAAGAGTCCAGAGCAGATGAGTCATCCAAGACGACCTGGAGTTGATCCACTATTGCTCTCATGGTCAAAGAGCAGATTAGAGACTAGATGAACAAAGTTTAAGTCAAGTGGCACCTTTGAGATCAACAAACCTGAATCTAGAGCCTAGACGATAATTGACCTCATCATTTCTCTGTTGATGGGGTTTAGAGTTACAAGTCATCCAAGAGATCTGCAGCAATGATATTCTCCTTGTAAAAAATGTGGCTTTGCTGAAACTACTCCAGCTTCCCCTGTTTGTTGTCGGCTTGAAGCCAAATGAGATTTCTCTACCTGCTGCTTCTTTCAATAACCGGAATATGGTTTACCGCTGACTTCCACTGCAGCTGGGAAGAATTCATGCAAAGGTTTATGATAAACATATATTATTTTATTAGGCAATGAGAATAATACTAGACAAACTGATGCTTGAACTTAGCCACATGTCAGGAAAAACTGCTTCCCGCAAGCTCCAGGACACAGCTAAATCTGCCAGACAAAAGTGGAAGTTAATACCAGAGATAAACAGAGAGAAGTTCTACCTTAAACAATATTGTTTTTGTTGCTCTGTAAGAACATTTGACATCAAATGGGAGTTTCTGGTGTATCGTTAAGAAAATGGCTTTATATGTGATGCAAGTAGGGTTGAGAAAAGGAAAAAGAAGGATAAGGGCACTTGAGAATGCTGTTTCTGAGTAAATGTCCAATATGGAGGTCTCAGTGTCACAGAGAAAATGTTACTATTTCACAACAAGGCCACCACGCCTACAGATGCATTAGGAAATCCTGCTTCCTCCCTTCTTCAGTTTGTCATCACTGCTCATGTTTCAAAAGAGATTGTGACATAAGTCAGTCTGTGCTGAGTGATGGCTCAGATTTCTCAGACAAAGAGCTACCTGCTGGCCCTGAACCAGTAATTGAACAGCCAACTACAGCTGGCCCTGTTTGATATAGTGCCGGTTTGGTGTAGTGCTTAGGAGCACGGACTCTGATCTGGGAGTACAGGGTTTGATTCCCCACTCCTCCACATGCAGCTGCTGGTGTGACCTTGGGTCAGTCATAAGTTCTTTCAGACCTGTATTCTCAAGGGCAGTTCTCAGGAGAGCTATCTACCTACCTCACAGGGTATCTTTTGTGGGAAGAGAAAGGAATTGTAAACCACTCTGAGATGCCTTCAGGTAGTGGTGGGGTATAAATCCAGTCTCCTCCTCTTCTTCTTCTGAGCCAGAAGGAGAACAAGAGATCAGGTTGCTGGCTGATCAGGAGTCACAGCCTACAGCTGAAACTGAGCCAACACCTTGTAGCTCTGAAGCAGTAGACAAGTCTTCAGCAGCCACTCCCAGCCCACTTAGCTCACCCACACCCTTACAGCGGCAATGCTGTCAGAGACACTTAGTTGCAAGAAAGGAGAAGTGCAAGACTCATGGCCCATCATCAGCTGCCAATTGAGGAGATACAGTAAATTAGTAGTTTCAGGATGACTGCCAAGGAATTGGCTGGCAGTTTAGCTCATTAAGACTTGGCTATAAATTCAGCTGGGAGAAGCAGCAGTTTGTGGATGCAACAAGTACACTTCGTTACTGAGCTACCAACCTTGCTGCTACTGGACCTCTGCAACCTTGAACCTGGACCTAACAACCAGCTTTTCTGGAACCCCTGACTTCAGACTGGACTTGGACTTGCTGCCTGGAACTCCTTGACCCTAGACTGGACTTTGGTAAGCCTGCTCTCTGGAACCCCTGACTTTTGGACTGGACTTCGGTCACTCTCTGCAACCTTGCCTGTGACCTGCCTTGCTGGATTCCAGCCCATGCCTCCTGGGGAAGCTACATCAGTACTGATTGTGAGGCAAGGGATCAATGTTGCATGAAGCCCTCACCGTCTGCACGGCATGGATTTATGCATACACCCAACAGGGTGGCCAAACTTTCCAAGGTACACCACCACTCCCTTGGTAGTGTACTAGTGGACCTGATTGCCCCCCACTAGCTTGATCTAATCAGATCCGGGCTGCTAAGCAGTGTCTGCCCTGGTTAGTTCTCAGACGGGAGACCACCAACTCCTGGTATCTCTAGTTAAGGGATCTCAGTTTGGCAGCCTGAAAAGAAGGTCATTGTATGAGACCCAGGACAGCTGCAGATAGCCCTGTCTGCTATCCAAGCACTGTCCTGACCTGGATGACTCAGCCTAGCCTGAGTTCTTCAGATCATTGAAGCTAAGGAGGGTCGGACCTGGTTAGTTCCTGGACGGGAGACCACCAAGGAAGTCCAGGGTCACTACACAGAGGCAGGCAATGGCAAAACACCTCTGAAATGGCTCTTGCCTTGAAAACCCTACAGAGTTGCCATAAGTTGGTTATGGCTTGATGGCACTTCCCACTACAGTGGACCTGACAAGCTGTTTCAGAATCACCGGTCCTGACAAAAATCTAAATGAACAAGAAGGCAGCAGCGAGGGCAACTCTGTAATCGAGAATGAAAACGCTGCCAATTTAACTGGCAGTTTGTACGGTCAATATGCTTCTGACATAAACAAGGTGTAAACAAGGGAGCAACCAATGGTTTCCTTTAACGGGTTGCAAACAACGGCATCCAATTAAATAAGCAACTTGCAAAAATTGCAAAAAGTGTCCTGCCTTCCTGTGCCAACATCATCCAAGGACCAACTACGAGGGAACAGGAGAATGCACAAAAGAAACAAATCTGACTGCCTATCTGGAGTGACTAAGGGGCACCACTGCTTTTCGGGAGAGAGGTTCACCATTGACGTTAGATTGAACAATGGACTAGAGCTAGATCAAGCAATAGGGTTATACAAGACAGGGGACCCGCGATACTCATGGGGGGGGGGAGAGCTCCACGCAGAGCAGAAGGAAGCAGCAGCAGCCGCAGATAAGCCTACCCCCACCCCAACTCCCTGG
>NW_015160287.1:35746-41350 GCF_001447785.1 Gekko japonicus
CCCACCGATCTCCTTCCCCCACCCCACCCTGGCTCCGGCAGCGAGGCCTGAGCGCCTTCCAGCCGCTAGCCTGCCAGTTCCCAGAGCGTTCTCTGCGTATGTGCAGGGAACGCTCTTTTAATTTTTACTTTTTTGGTAATTTAAATTTTTTCAAACTTTTCATATTTTTCTGCACACCTGGGCATTGCCCCACGTGTGCAGGAAAATCTCCCTGCCCCCCAGGTGCCCCCGATGTGTAGATTTAGATGTCCACACGCAGGGGGCGCCTTTGCTATTAGTATATAGATGAGACTATCAAGGTCCTGGCCTCCCAGCAAGGCTGCTGGGAGCTGGGGGCTGCTTTGCCACCCCAGAGGAAGCCGGGCAGCAACAGAAGCATGTTGCTATGCATCGTGACGTGGGCAGGGGTGGAGTCAGATGTCGGGTAGTCCCGCCATGAAGGGTTTTTTCCCCCTTTCTGCTGGAATGTGCTTTGCTCTGCAGCTGTGTTTTGGTTTTGCTCCTTATCGGCCAGCTGGCCTTGAGCGTTCATCACCTGGGCACGAATGTCTCCAACTCTCCCACTCATCCCTGAACCATTACACAGTTCCCCACATTTTATATTCATTTCTTATTGGCCTCTAGGTGTCAGGGGGTAATGTACGAAACCCCTATATCTGCTATTGCCATTTTGTAAGCATCATTCCTGACTCAAAGTGTCCAAGTCAACTTCACCTTACTCTTGTCAATAAAGTTGAATCTGCTTAAGAACCTGCTATTGATACTGAGTCATTGAAGTACCTGACAGAGTTCCCACCTGAGTAAGTTGCTTCTTGTGCTCCGCTAAGCAGGAGCTTGGAGCACAAGGGGAAAGCTGCTTGGGTCTACCTTGAGGCCTAGGCGAAGATCGGTGGTGGCAGTAGCCCGCTCTTGGTGGCAGTGGCCTGCTCTCAGCAGCGGCAGCCCGTTCATGCCAGTGGCAGCCCGTTCCTGGTGGCAGGAGACCATTTTTGCCAGCAGTGGTGGCCCATTTGCGGTGGCAGCGACCCACTGTCTGAGGCGGCCACGGCCCAGTGGCAGTGGTGGTGGCAACCCGGGGGCAGTAGTGGCCCAGCGGCTGGAGGCAGTCACATCTTTAAAGGGGTGTTTTTATAGCTAGTGGGGGGGGCAGTCCCTTGGCTGGATTCAAGCTTGAGGGCTGCACAGGGCCCCAGACATAGAAAACCCTTTGGTTCCTGGGAGGGCAGGAAATTAGAGGCCCATGTGGTGCGGCCTACTAAAGGGCCCTTGGGCTTCGGTTGGTGGCTCCAGGAACCAGGAGGGGTTAAAGAAGTGGTGGCAAATTCAAATAAGCCAGCCATTTTCTGTTAACTGTCGCATAGGCAACCATTTGAAGAGGATCTTAAGGAGCGGCCATCTTGAGTTAGTCCTAGTGGGGTGGCCATTTTGAGTGTCCTTGAGGGTCGGCCATTTTGGTTGCCTCCTTCACAGGGCAGACATTTCAGCTTCACATACATAATGGGAAGGAAGCAAGAGTAATTGGGTGACAAGAGGGGTTGTGGTTATATTATTAGTACACTGGGGGCAAAGTGTGGGTCCCTCTTTTAAAGACCTAGACTATTCGTAATTTTGAAGTAAACAATGGCTCCCAAGAAAGGCCAGGCGCCTTCTAAGGGCAAACAGCTGGCCCCTAAGAAGCCTCCCCAGAAGCCCCCACAGTGCCTTTTAGACTCTTCAGACGAGGATGAGCAGGACCCTATTAACGCAGCCATACTAGTGAGGCTGGCGGTCCTAGAGAGTTGGCGGTGTGAACATGCCGTGTCAGGTGGGGCAAGAAAGGCTAAAGCTTCTTCCGAACAATCTTTTCAGGCTCAGGTGCTGGCTCGCTTAGCTCTTCTCGAGGACAGACAGGGCGAAGTAGCAGCGACATCTAGTCAGATGGTTCAGAGGCAGCTTGCGAATGAAAAGCCGGAGAGCCAGGTTGCAGAGGAGCTCCAGGTGGAGCTTTATAAAGGGCCTCCCTCGTGTGAAGGTAAGGGGGAGAGCACGGGCAAATGGGGGCCAGCCTGGCCATGGGGAGCCAGAGGGGCCTCTACTTCACAGAACACAGTCACACAAAGCTCAGTTCCAGCCGCACCCCCAGGAGGGTGGCCGTGGGGTATGGGACAGGTCCTGCCATACACAGGATGGGGGGGGGGATAGCCCAAGCACCTGTCCAGACAGGTCAGGGGGTCTGGCCTGGATACCCAAATCCAGGGTCAGGCTACCCAAACCCCGGAGGTTCAACATACGACAAGGTCCCAGATAGTTCTTTACCATTCGGTGATCTGGCCCTGCCTCTGGGGGATCATTTGACTACTGCCACTAGGGAGAAAATCCTTAGGGGCGAATATGTAGATGTATTCATGCTGTTATACAGGGAGCTTGAGAAGAAAGACAAGGAGGACCTAGATGAGCGAGAAAAGGAGCGCCTCAAGAGGTGCAGGAAGGACAGGACCTGGGCTAACTGGTTCCCAGGATTCTTAATATATGCAGCAGTGGTAGTAAGGCATCAACCGTGGAGGGCGTCCGCGATGCTCGATTATATGGCTATTATTTAAAAGGGCTTTACTGATTTCCCGAGCCCTGCATGGCTTCAGTACGATGAAGAATTCCACATGTGAGCAGCCATGAATCCAGGCCTGAGATGGGACCAGATTCACTCCCACTTATGGCTGCAAATCATGTCTCCGGCCTGGTCATCGGGAAATGAAAGGTCAGAGAGTGGCCACTTGGTTCATAGGTTGCAAGGTCAGGCAGGTACCTGTGCCCAGGCGGGGAAGGTGATTCAACAACACCCACTTTGCTGGGCGTTTACCTCCCATGGGACATACAGTCGCACAGGGCTTTTTTGGTAGAAAAAGTCCAGCAAGAACTCATTAGCATAATAGGCCACACCCAGCAGTAGAAACTCATTAGCATATTAGACCACACCCCTGATTGCACCACTCATTAGCATATTAGGCCGCATCCCCATGTTACCAGAAGTGTGGTCATCCAGCCACACCCACCTTTTGCTTCTTATTCTGTTTACCTTGTTTGTTCTCAAAACCCAGGGCCTTTTTTTGTTGCAGGAACTCCTTTGCATGTTAGGCCACACACCCCTAATGTAGCCAATCCTAATGAGTTTCTATTGCTAGGTGCAGCCTGTTATGCTAATGAGTTCCTGCTGGGCGTGGCCAACCCGGGAGCCAGCCGGAACTCCGTTCCTCCGTTCCTGTGCGTTCCTGCACAGAAATAGCCCTGCAGCTGCAAGTCTTGTTCCTTCAGGCATGACTCCCCCTTGTGTGTCCCAAAACAAAAGGAAGGGCAGGGGACAAGGGAGGTAAGCGTTCAGGAGGAGGCAGCAGCTACAGCCCCCCCTGCTGACAAAGGGTCCCAGCCCAATTAAAGTTAAGGTCCTTAAGTGTTGGTTGAGGAATGATCATGGGTGACCCACCCATGAAGGGCAAGGAGGTTGGCCAGGGAGTGACGCCTGCCTTGCCTGTTCTGTGCTCGCTTAGTTACCTCTTGCCGCAATGTTATGTTAAATAGTTCATGAAGTGACCCTTGTTTACTTCCAAATTGTTGTCTGCCTCGTTATTCCGACTGGGGGGGGGGGCGCAACTGCTGTAACTGCCTTCAGTAGAATTGGATCCATCAGCAGTCCACCATAGCTACCTGTTTAGTATTCAGACATTTGGGATCCCCTTTGAAATTCTCCCAGTGCTTGACTTAAAACATAACCTGCCTTGATTCACTCAGCCTTGCCATCTGCTAGGCTCCCCTCACAATCGTAACCTTTGAGGGCACGATTGAGCTATCATCAAAAAGGGACACAGGGTGAATTTCCAATTACCAGCCAATCACATGTAATTGCAATGACTGCATGAAGTCTGCCTGTGTAAAGACATCGGTCCTCACTGCACTTGGATCTCATCCCTGGTTTTATCAGAGTTCAACTCAGGACACAATTTGTTGTTGTTCAGTCGCACAGTCGAGTCCGACTCTTCGTGACCCCATGGACCAGATCACACCAGGCCTTCCGCCATCCTCTGAAGTTTGCTCAATTTCGTGTTCGTTGCATCAATGACACTGTCTAACCATCTCATCCTTTGCCATCCCCGTCTTCTTTGACCTTCAGTCTTTCCCAGCATCAGGGTCTTCTTCTCCAGTGAGTGCTCCCTTCTCATTTGGTGGCCAAAGTATTTGAGCTTCAGTTTCATTATCTGGCCTTCCAGGGAACAGTCAGGGTTGATTTCTTTTAGGATTGACTGATTTGATCTCCTTGCAGTCCAAGGGACTCTCAATACCTTGCATTTATCCCTGGTTATAACACCATCCGTTTATCCCAGGACAAGTGTGGGGCGAAACCGGGCTGACCTCAATGTAATGTGGAAACAAAAGGAATACCCCGAGATAATTACAGGGGTGAACTCACATGCAGTGCAGAATGTAAGTTTGGAGACAGGCTTGAACCAGGATTTAAGGTAGGGTTGCCAAACCCCCTGGTTTGGCAGGGGTCCCTCACTTTTGGGGGGCTTCTACCCACCTCCAAGCCCCAACACCTGCCGCCACCCATCTTCCTTCTCTCTTGAGAGAGAGGAGGGAAAGCGGTGGCTGCAGGCCAGCTGATTGAGTGTGTGGAAACGCTGGCTTCCTGCAGTTAAAGGGGCCCCTCCAATCTTCGTGGAGGTCAGGTGCATGGGGAAATGCCAGCTCCCTGTAGTTAAAGAGGCCCCTTTAACTGCAGGGAGCCGGCGTTTCCGTGTGCCCAATCTTCGCAAAGGTCAGGCGCACGGGGAAATGCCAGCTCCCTTCAGTTAAAGGGGCCCCTTTAACTGCAGGGAGCCGGTGCCCCTGTGATGTCATCACGTCGGGGAGGCCCCACCCCCTCCAGGAACACCCCCCCAAAGTCCCCTGCTGGGGGGGGGGAGATAGGACTTGGCAACCCTAATTTAAAGTCTAGTGTGGAAAAGACCACTGACCAGGGAGTATTCTGAGGCTTGTTTTCAGAGGGAATTCTAATGAGGAAAGGGGAGACGGAAAATTGGGGGAAAGAGTTACGGTGTGATTACAAAACCTACTGTAGTCATAAAAAGACTCCCGTCAAGATTTGGATTAAAGCAACCTAAGGCCTTGCAAGTTTAAGCATCTTTTCTTCATCTCTGCCTTCCTAAAGTCTAAATAGCCTTGGTGTCCCATAAAACCGTCTACTAAAAAACATATTAGAGCAAACTTTCTTCCCCATATAGTGATTCTCAAGGCTGCAGAGCCATGTTCAAGTAGCTTTGTTACTGTTCATCATGGGAATGAAAACCCTCTCGCTGTCCTTCCCCCCTTCTGCCTATCGGTCTCTATCCCCACGTGATAGCTCAAGATGTAATGAGGTCATTTTGAGAGAAAGTGTAAGGACCAGGAATTTGGGAAGGAGGAGCCCAGTTTCTTAGTCAGGTGTCAATCAATCAGCAGGACGTCACTTTGTAACTAATATACCTCGGCATGAACCTCTCGAAAACCTTGAGAGGGGGACAAATAGTATGGTGAGCATTCTCAAAACTGCAGAACGTCGACGTTTAATCTTTCAGAAGAGACTGTAGCTCTTCC
>NW_015160287.1:41364-41857 GCF_001447785.1 Gekko japonicus
GGCCACTGACCCATGTTTCAGGAAAGCGGGCAAAGGCCTTCCTCTGAGGCACTTGTGTTTGGCAAATGGGTCCCACCTCAAAGCATAATAAAATAAGCTGCAAGCCTCTCAGAGGGTTAGGCCTCACGCTAGGGATGGAAGTGACTTTTGGGGGGTCGATGGTAACCGCAAATGTGCCCTGGCCTGGATGATCTCGCCAGATCTTGGGAGCTAAGCAGGGTCAGTCCTGGTCAGTGTTCCCTTTAAGCTGAGTTAGTGTGAGCCGGCTCACAGTTGTTTAGCCTCCAGCTCAAGGATTTTTGTCTTGGCTCAGGCAGGATGGCTCCAGAGCAAACTAATTTATGCAGCAGCCAAACCACTCGCTCACAACTTTAATGCCAGTAGCTCACAAAATAGAATTTTTGCTCACAAGATTCTACAGCTTAGAGGGAACATTGGCCCTGGTTAGTACTTGGATGGGAGACCACCCAGGAAGTCAAGGGAAGTTGGATTT
>NW_015160287.1:42017-42908 GCF_001447785.1 Gekko japonicus
ACTACCGGGTGGCGCGCACGCGGGGGTGGGGTTTCCCCCGGGCCCCGATTCCGTGGGAGCGGGAATCGGGGCTTGAAAGCGGGGGGAGATCCGCCCCCGGGGGCATTTGGCAGCCCTAAACGTCCTGCTTTGTGATCATTGGATCATACCACTTGCGCTCACGTGTGCCCCATTCACTTGAGACTAATTCACAAACATGTTTATTTATTAACTTAACATCTACTCTTTCTTCATTTCCATGGGTTTCAGTGGGAAATAATTTTCACTTGTACACTCGTCTCTTCCCAATTTTTAGGAATTATACCAGGCTAGCCCGATCTTGTCAGAGCTTAGAAGCTAAGAAGAGTCAGCACTGGATACTATTTGTACAGAGACCACCAAGAAAGTCCAGGGTTCCTGTGCAGAGGCAGGCAGTGGCAAACCACCTCTGAACATCTTGAAACTCCTACAAGGGTTGCCATAAGTGCAAATGTGGCTCTCTGTGAGCCACGGAGCGATCACCACAGAAGATGACGAAGACGAAGAGGAGGAGGAGGAGATTGGATTTATACCCCGCCCTTCACTTGGAGTCTCGGAGCGGCTTACAATCTCCTTTCCCTTCCCCTCCCCACAACAGACACCCTGTGAGGCGGGTGGGGCTGAGAGAGCTCTGACACAAACTGCTCTTTTTCAAGGACAGCTGTGCCAGAGCTTGTGACTGACCCAAGGTCACATCAGCAGTTGCAAGTGGAGGAGTGGGGACTCAAACCCGGTTCTCCCAGATTAGAGTCCGCGCACTTAACCACTACACCAAACTGGCTCTCTAGTCCAACCAATTCCCTCGTCTTTTTGGGATTGTCATTGTTAACCTATGAACAGTGATTCTCTTAGGCTAGGAAAGAGCTGGTAACC
>NW_015160287.1:42967-46751 GCF_001447785.1 Gekko japonicus
TATCAAGGAAGCCGCGGCCCTCAGTTTGCCATACCTGAGCAAGGCTGTTAACAATAGAACATTTTGGAGGACATTAATTCATAGGGTTGCCAGAAGTCAGAAGCAACTTAACGGCACTTAACACACACAGTACAAGCAGTGTGTAGCAGTCCCTGTACTCGCCGATGTGGGGAAGTGTACAAAGAACAGTACCCCAACTGAGAGCCAGTTTGGTGTAGTGGTTAAATACATGGACTCTAATCTGGGAGAACCGGGTTTGATTCCTCACTCCTCCACTTGCACCTGCTGGATAACCTTGGGCAAGCCACAGTTCTGTCAGAGCTGTCCTTGAAAGGGCAGTCCTCAAGAGAGCTCTCTCAGCCCCACCTACCTCTGTTGTGGGGAGGGGGAGGGGACTCCAATTTCCAGATATAAGTATCCACAGATGGATCCATGTTGAGAATTAGATATACTGATGATATACAACCAGAACTCTTTGTCATGCAATCAATGGGAGTTAGACTAGATGACCCTGGAGGTCCCTTCCAACTCTATGATTCTATGAAATCCCAGCACCAAGGCATGGTCCTCCATATCTCATGCTCTTCAGAAATCACCTCACCTCAGCTATAATGCCATGCATTGAAAGGAAGAGAGAACAAGGATCAACTGGGAAAGGACAGCTGCTGAAAAACAGTCTCTACCAGGACAACTTCACAAGTTACATTAATTCCTACATAGGAAGTACTTGCATGTGGTTTTTCAATATGCTCACAGCAAAAAACCTGCATGTGTAATCGTTACATGCAGGCTACATATTATTTCCTCCACAGAAGCAGGAAATTTGTAATACATGGAGAACTCTTAAGCAGACTATTAATGGAGATTCTTCATTGTTATTGACACATTTTTCCATTACAGTTACCTTATGGAGAAGGGGATAAAATAAGAGGGAACTATACCAGCAGCTCTCCCGAAAGAACCTCAAGGAGTTTGATTAACATCCGTCCATCTCTGAGATCCATATAGAGATCAGAAATGCGACAGGTCACCCGTGCAAGGTGGGAGTTCACCCATTTGGTAAAGGTTTTCTTCTGTACAGCTTCCCGCTCATCTGGAGGAGAAAAAAAACAACTGATAAATACTGTCTTAATCACTGAGTTCACCAAACATCTGCTCAAAAAATTCAAGCCCACATGAATATTGTATGATTTCTGCATAAGCCCCAGATCTGATATATGCAAGAAAAATCCGGCAACATAAGAATTTATGAACTAATATTTTTAAATAGTTTTTAAACTTTATAGCATCAGAGAAAAACTTAAATCTCTGAGAATGTCATTATATTTCAGAAACCAGTGAGGAGCTCTGTGTAGGTCACTATTCGGTACACTGTTCCTTGTCCTTCCCCTAGAGCTTCTATCCTCCAGTACTCAGCCCTACAGCACATCTATCACTCCTCTCTAGAGAACCATTATGGTACAGTGTCTAGAGTGTGGGGTTTAGATAGTGGAGAATATAGATACGTCATGACCCCTCACTCACAATGTGCACCGAGTTGTCTGAAGCAAGTCTTTATAGGTTAGATCCTACCAGCTTTTCTGCTATTGCAAGAGGAAAGGGGCAATTTCATCAGATTCCTTTTCTTCCGTGCAGCCCTGTCCTACATATGTTTCTATCAGCATAGGATTGGGGGGGGGGATTTCCCCAAGAACCCTTCCTCTGTCTTGCACCGGTAGAAAAGGTGGGAAGATCCAACCTTATGTTTCAGCCTAACCTGCCTCAAAAGTGGAGATTAGAGAAACTCCACTCAGTAAAGGCAAGAGACAACGTAACTGGTTTACCTGAAGTTGCTAATAGAAATGGAAAATTGTTTAAGGCCCCCTCCCACCCTGTTCAGCCAGCTCCTGGCCAGAAGATATTAACCAATAAAAAAAGTGTCTTGCTACCTCCAGTGCAAAAGTCCTTCCAAACAAAGGATGAGATTAATTACAATTTGTGTCAGGACCTTCTGAGTTGTGTCCGTATAGAATCTTTTCCAATTTTTGCACTTTCTTCCTCACTTTCTGCGTTGTCCCAGCCATTTCCTTAATTTTCTCAGCATCCTGCTTCATTACTTGGATCAAGTCCGTTATTTGCGTTTGTTGAGCAGTGATGCTTGTTGTTACCACTGACAGCTCATTTTGTTGCACGGTAATATTCGTTGTTACTACGGACATCTGCTCTTTAAAGGCATTTAGCTGTTCCAGTAGAGGGTGCATGACCTCAGCCATCGCCTTTGTCGTCTCACTGGTCATTTCCGGCTTCGGGGACTCTGGTTTTGTTTTTAAAAAATTCTCTTTTCTCTGTCCCTCTTTCCCGCCATCTTTTTCGTTTGTTTACTTTCGCGAAAATTTTTTAAAGTCTCTGAATATGCGCTTGGCTGTATAGCTCGAATGGGTGAGTACCTCTGGGCAATCGCACGTTTATTCTTCCGCTCCCCTCCCTTTCACACAACGATTTATGCGCATAGGAGGCGTCCCTCCACACTCACTTCTGCCGTTCCGCCGCGTAGGGTAGGAAGTGACTTTTCTTTTAAAATTCATTTCTCAGTTGACTCATGTTCATAATTGGTCTTCCGACCCCGCGTTCTTCATCATTTTTCATGCCCGATCTCCTGCGCTTGATCCGGTTAGCTTCACTTGTACCATTCGGTTTCTCGGCTGGATGAACAACTGGAGCAAGAGAGAGCCTCGATTCTCCGGCTTTCAGCCATCAAAGAGGCTACCCCCTCAAAGCTCCTTGGCCAGGGTCCCTTTGCCGGGCCCCTGGGAGGGTTAATGAGCCTGCTCATCCCTCCCTCCGCCGGAGCACGGAGACACCTCCTGGAGGTCCAGGAGGTGAGTCCGTGAGCATGCCGCCATCAACCAGAAGTCATCTCCCAGATCCTAGTCTGACATTCGGACCACTACAGCACACTAAGAAGCCCAGGTGGGGTGTGGCTTGAGGAAGGTCTTGCCACAAAAATATGGAGGAACACCCTTTTTAGCAATGTGCCTACGTGACTTCGACGTAACCCAGAAGTGATGGAGGCATGTTGGGACCATCAGGGCGAAGCTCTGGTTTTGGGGCAAAAACTCTATGATAGAAACTAATTCTACCATAAAGTTTTTGCCTAAAACCCAGAGCATTGTCCCAATCCCCCAGCGTGCTTCCATCACTTCCGGGTCACACTGGAAGTCACATGGGCACATTGCTTAAACATCAGGTGAGACTCTCTCCTTTGGGTAAGACCACTCCCCATCCCTCACCAGCTGCCCAGAGGGACTGGCAACCCTACTCCAGGCCCTGGAGGCTGGCAACCCTGCATTACGTGCCATTTTTAGGCATACATTTAAAGCCTAGATAGTACATCTCACCAAATGAGAAGGGAGAGAGAGAGAGAGGAGACTAGCTTTCCACCACTTAAAGGAATCCTTTTTACCTTTTACAGCTTCCATTACTTTGTTTGTTAACCATGCAGGCTTTTTCCTATACCTGTTTGTGCCTTTCCTAACCTGTGGAATATATATATATTTTTGAGCTTCTAGAATTGTAGTTTTAAATAGTTTCCAAGCTTCCCCAATGGTTTTGACCCTTTCTACTTTTCCTTTCAGTTTCATTCCCACATGTCCCCTCATAACAGAAAAATTACCCCTTTTAAAGTTAAAAGTGGTTGTGTTAGTCTTTTTGGCCAATTCCCTATTTGTACAAATGTTGAACTTAACAACATTATGATCACTGTTCCCAAGCGGTGCAATCACTTTTACATCTCTCACCAGGTCTT
>NW_015160287.1:47638-47826 GCF_001447785.1 Gekko japonicus
GAACCAGAGACTTTTCATCTCCTGCCAGCTTTCCCCCAATATTCAGTTTAAAAACTGCTCTGCCACCTTTTTGATTTTAAGCGCCAGCAGCTTGGTTCCTTCTCGGGACAAGTGGAGACCGTCTCGCCTGTACAGCTCCCTCTTGTTCCAAAAAGCATCCCAGTGCCTAACAAACCTGAACCCTTCCC
>NW_015160287.1:48197-60345 GCF_001447785.1 Gekko japonicus
CACCATACGGTCAGTACGTGGGTTCACCACCCAGCTGTCTACCTACCTAAGGATCGAATCACCCACTACCAAGAGCCCCCCTCCCACCCTGCCCAGGGATGGTTCCTTGGTGCAAAAGGATACCCGCTCACCAGCTGGGGAAGAGGTCCCTTCTGAGGGCACATTCCCCTTATCCTCAGCACGGTGCCCTGTTTCCCCTAGACCCTCATGCTTTCTGACAGCAGCAGGGCTGCCATATCCAGAGTGGGACGTATCTAACAAGTCCCTGAGAGTCTTTTCTGTGCGCCTAACTGACTGTCTCTGTCTCTCCAGGTCAGCCACCTTGGCCTCAAGGGAGCACACACGTTCCCTGAGAACCAGGAGCTCCTTGCACCGAGCACACACCCAAGACTTCTGTCCAGTGGGCAGATAGTCATACATGTGACACTCCGTGCAAAACACTGGATAGCCCCCAACCCCCTGCTGGCATTCTGGCTTCATAATTCTTTTAAAATAAATAAATATAATATAATCCCCCTTTTAAAACCCTTTGTATTTATGTGGTTTTTCTTGTCGAAGTCAAATTACTTTACGGGGAAGACAAAGAGCCTAGGGCCTTGGCTTTCTGGCTCTTCTTGGGCTTCTCACAGAGCCCCTAGTCCAAGAGTCGGCTTGTGCCAGAGGCTCGTACCTCTGCCAAGGTGCTTTCTTAAATACTGAATTTCAGTCAATCACAGTCAAACAATGCCCCTTCCTCTCCCTCTCTCAAGCATCCAGGACTGTGCAACAACTCTAAGCACTTTCACTCACTCCCAGACCAGTTCTCCCACTCAATATCTTCAGCTGAATCCCTCTCGCTGAAAGCAAGTAAAAAAAAACACACTCACCCCTCTGTCTCCTGCTCCTGCTCAGAGCTCAGCTGGGTCTCCATCTACAGGAACCTACCACCATTTGGGGGCAACAGGACACACAGTTGTGGCATCACAGAAAAGGAAACAGCAGACACTTCCTGACTACAAGGCATTTTAAAGAACATGTGAAAACGACAGTAACATCTATATGCTTCTTTAATCCATGCCCCTTGGAAATGAAGGCACACAGACTTAGCAGTGTAAATGCAATTTCTATTACTTAAGATGCAATAGAACAAAGTTTGAGTCAAGTGGAGCCTGTAAGACTAACAAAGTTTAATTCTGGGTATCAGCTTTCATGTGCAGGCACACTTCTTCATAGGGCTTTTTTTGTAGAAAAAGCCCAGCAGGAACTCATTAGCATAATAAGCCATACCCAATAGCAGAAATCCATTAGCATATTAGGCCACACCCCTGACAGCACAGCTCATTAGCACATTAGGCCACACCCCCGTGTTTCCAGAAGTGTGGTCATCCAGCCACACCCACCTTTTACTTCTTATTCTGTTTATCTTGTTTGTTGTCAAGACCCAGGGCTTTTTTTGTAGCAGGAACTCCTTTGCATGTTAGGCCACAAACCCCTAATGTAGCTAATTCCAATGAGTTTCTGCTGTTGGGTGTGGCCTGTTATGCTAATGAACTCCTGCTGGGTGTGGCCAACTCAGGAGCCAGCCGGAACTCCGTTCCTGTGCGTTCCTGCCCCAAAATAGCCCTGCCCGTGTGCATGCACACAAAAGCTTATACCCAGAATTAAACATTGCTGGTTTTCAAGGTGCCCCTGGACTCAAACTTTGTTCTGTTGCTTCAAATCAAGAGGGCTACCCACTTGAATCTATTAATATGCAATATTAATTCTTTAACAAACTGTTTTCCAAGAACTGCAAAATGACTGTTGGTTTTAATCCATGGCCAGTTTGCCATTTTATGATTTGTCTAAGAGATTTGAGTCTCATAGCACCTTAGAGACCAACAAAATGGGGGGGGGGGGTAATGAGCTTTTGAGAATTAAGTTCTCTTCAACCAGCATGGCTACCCTCTGAAATGATATTTACATTCATCTAAGATTTTATATTCATCCAGAATTTGTAATTTATTTTTTGTTAGTGCCTCAAGTGCTCCATGAGGTGAAAAGTATCAATAGTTTAAATGGAAGCACATTCCACAGCATAAAAAGGGGGTTCTTTCTGTTGTATCAATTTTTCTGTCAAGTCACCGACAACTTATGTCGACCTTGTAGGGTTTTCAAAGCAAGAGGCGTTCAGAGATGGTTTGCCATTGTGCTGCCTCTGCTTAGCAACCTTAGACTTCTTTGGTGGTCTCCCATCAAAGTACTAACCAGAGTCAACCAATGCTCCTTCTAACCTGTGGAGTCTTGTGAGCAAGAATTCTACTTTGTGAGCAGCTGGCATTAAAGTTGTGAGTGAGCGATTTGGCTCCTGCATGAATTAGTTTGCTCTGGAGCCCTCCTTCCTGAGCCAAGACAAAAAGGTGTGAGCCGGAGGCTAAAGGACTGTGAGCTAGCTCACACTAACTTAGCTTAGAGGGAACACTGGAGTCAACCCTGCTTAGCTTCCAGGATCTAAGGAGACTGGGATAGTCTGGCCCATCCAAGCCATTGCTCAAACCAATGTAGCGGTGGCGGGGGAGGGGGGGAGATGTAGCAGCAAAAATTCAAGGAGTCCAATTTTGGATGGTAGCAAGTGAACACTGACACACTGGCTGATGGGCCATAGCAAGGAATCTATCAGATAATAATCTAAAGCTAAAGAGTTTTTATATTGGCTTCTCTTATGTTCTTATAGAGTAATTAACACCTGGAATTCACTGCCACGGGAAGTGGTGGTGGCTACAAGTTGAGACAGCTTCAAGAGGGGATTGGATGAACATATGGAGCAGAGGCCCATCCGTGGCTGTCAGCTGCAAGGTCTAGAGGGAACCCTCTGTCTGGGGCAGTGATGCTCTGTGTTCTTGGTGCTTTGGGGGGGGGCAACAGTGGGAGGGCTTCTGGACTTCTGGCCCTACTGGTGGACCTCCGGATGGCACCTGGGGTTTGGCCACTGTTTGACACAGAGTGTTGGACTGGATGGGTCATTGCCCTGATCCAGCATAGCTTATCTTATGTTCTTATGATTTCATTTGAGGGAACCCACATTACAGAACCCATTATCAGAACCACACGCAAGTGTGAGCAAACATGATATTTTGTGATTGCCACTTGCGGCCGTTTGGCTGAAGGATAAATATGAACATGACTTTCTAAACAGGAGAGGAACGTCAGTAGACACGTTTAAATGTAGCAGGATACAACGCATCACGGTTAATTCGTGTTTTCTTTTTAACTGGGGCTTTGTATTCGTCACACATATGCTTATAGCCGAGGATACCATGGCTTCTGAAAGCCAATTAACAACACACAGTTTAGACTCCCATTGCAATGTATTGTTTAGTCGTAATTGACAGGTAAATGCTGACAAATGACAGAATGTAAACCCTCTTGTATGAATCAGCGTCAGAGGGTATTTACAGCCAAATAACAGTATTTATCAAGTCTCTCCTATGCATTCCTATGCTTGCATGATCTGATTTTATTCATTAATTAAAATATTTATACCCTGGGCTTCCCGTACAGCTCAGACAAGCCTAACAATAAAACAAAACTCAAGCTTACACCTGGAGAGAGCCAGTTTGGTGTAGTGGTTAAGTGCACGGACTCTAATCTGGGAGAACTGGGTTTGATTCCCCACTCCTCCACTCGCACCTGCCGGATGACCTTGGACAAGCCTTACTTCTGTCACAACTGTTCTCTCAAGGGCAGTTCTTGAGAGAGCTCTCTCAGCCCCACCTACCTCACAGGGTGTCTGTTGTAAGGAAGGGAAGGGAAAGGAGCTTGTAAGCCGCTCTGAGACTCCTTCCGGTAGTGACGCTTGGGGTATAAATCCAATCTCTTCTTCTCTTCTGCTTCTTCTTCTTCCACAATGTAATGACTACTTAAACACAATTCAATGCTCTCGGAAAACATTAATCATGAAACATTTGTTGGGACAGTTGTGCCACTGATGAAACAGGATGACGTTACAAACCTTCTCCGATGTCAGTAGACAACAAGGCCTTCTGAACCACTTACACTGGGATGCACAGTGTAGGAATATATTGCCTGATGTTTAGATTGGTCAACTTGAATCAGGGAATGGGGGAATGGGGACCTCAGGGGAATCAGGGCATCACCAGCATTGCCTCCTTTTCAGGCTCACTTTTACATCTCCTCGTTTAATGTACAGCCAACCAAGTTATAAGCTACCGGGCGCTTTTACACATCCTGAATAATGCCGTCTCAATCCACTTCAGTGACTGCAAGTGGATTTCACTGTTTTACATAGTAAAATCCAGTTGCAAAGTGCCTTGAAAGTGGATTGAAAGTGCGTTATTTCGTGTCTGTGAAAGCACCCATCATCATGTTCCCTACGAGTCTCACGGAGGTTCAGCTTCAGAGGCAGAGACCTAGAAGTAGCTCCAGGAACCATAGACTTTCTGATAACTCCTAGAGCTCCCGAATGTCACTACCAGGTTTTCACCAGAAACGACATTGTGGCAGACACGCCTGTGGCTGTTTGTTTATTAATTCTTCTGTCACTCAGAGTGTCAGTGGGCAATGAGGGATGCCAGTGATGACCCCAGGACTCCCCCTCAAAGGGACCTCCATTTTGATTCCTCTACACGGACTTCGTCGCATGGGCCTAGCAGTGAAAGATGGAGTCTGTCTCAAACTAATAACAATATGACAGTGAGTCATGCTGAGAATATGAAGGAATGTAGGTGTCAGAGTCCTAAAACAGGCTCAACAACGTTCCTTCCAGAAGGATAAAGTTTATTGAGTTCAGTAGAAGCAGGTCATCTGTGCGTACAGTATCCGTGTAAAGGCTAACCCCACAAGCGGGAAGGGGGAAGATTTACCGCGTTTGAAGTGTGACCCTCTGATAGGGGCAAGCCAATCAGAGTTGCAAGCCTTGTGCACGTAAAGTAATGACTACAAGTTCCCAGGGAGGCAAGAACGTGAAGCATCAAGGTCAAGCAACCAGATAAGGCGTAGTGAGAACGTGCAAGTTAACATTACAGGACAATAAGACGTTCCCTTTACAGACTCTCTTCCCCCACCACCAACCATGGCAGCATAGCTGACAGTAGGGTAGCTCCTCCCATCAATCATGCAAAAGCCTGTCTCTGGAGGGAATCATCGAGAGGTCCATTTCACCAAGGACTTCAGGGTCTCCTCCCTGATAATTTGATCAAATGTCATGACCCAAATATTGCAAACGATAAGCAACAGGCCAATCCAAGCTATTTCCCCTCAGCTTTATGGTTCACCAGGAGGTCACCAAGGAGGTCTGACTCAATCAAGTAAACCTCTCAATCTCCCCAAAAGAATATTTCCAGTACTGTACTAAAACAAGGAAAACTTCCTTCTGCAATGCTGACAAAAACCTTCCAAACGAGCCAATCTGTGGAGAGATTGGATTTTCATCAATATCTCATCCCCATCCCAATTCCTGAGGTTACCCCTCAGCACCAATTCCTGGTAGCCAGTTTGGAATCCATCCAGTTACCCCGGCTCCACAGTTGGCCTCACAGTTGAGAGCCAGTTTGGTGTAGTGGTTAAGTGCGCGGACTCTAATCTGGGAGAACTGGGTTTGATTCCCCACTCCTCCACTTGCACCTGGCTGGATGACCTTGGGCAAGCCATAGTTCTGTCAGAGCTGTTCTTGAAAAAGAGCAGTTTCTGACAGAGCTCTCTCAGCCCCACCTACCTCACAGGGTGTCTGTTGTGGGGAGGGGAAGGGAAGGAGTTTGTCAGCCACTCTGAGACACCTTCGGGTAGTGAAGGGTGGGGTATAAATCCAATCTCTTCTTCTCTTCTTCTTCCCTGCTTCTCTGGCTGTTGCCCTCCTGGTCAGTCTCACTCTCCCGAATCTGCTTCTTTGTCACCAGGGACAGGCTCCTGTGTTTTTTGTCCCCTCCCAATTTCAATCCTCCCCAGATAGGCAGATAGATGGTCAAGAAAGGCTTCAGGTATTTACTAACAATTTCGTTTTTCTGTTCTGTAAAATTGCCATTCGCTCTGCAAAAACTGCTTAACCTTTTAAATATATTTTCTCTTTCTGTTAGCTAATTTTTTAAAAAACCCTCTTTTATTTTGAAAAGCTTGTTCCCCCTCATTCTTTTCCCTCCAGTCAAGATCTGTGGTTGGCCTACACAAGATTATAGGTTTGTTCTCAGAGTATTGTTCCAACGAGGCCTTAGCTATCAATATTATTAAGTCAAAGGTTCTTCTCTTCAGTAAAAAAACCCAAAGAAGTACAAGTGGTCAGTAGCAGGTCGATCTATGGAGCAAGTGAAACAATTCAAATACCTAGGAATTATTTTTCAAGCAATCCTTCCTTAGAAGGTGCACTTGAACTCTGTTGTAAGAGTTGCTACGAGTACTGGGAAGGACATCTCAAGATTTTATTACTCCTCTGATGGCCAATATGTTCCTGCGGCAGTTAAAGTATTCAGTGTCAGAGTTGCCAGGCAGATGCTATATGCTGCTGGGGGATTGGATCAGAGCAGTAACAGACAACATCGACAGACCACTGTTAAGATTCCTACCCAATATTTTGTGAATTCCTCAGTGTGTGCCTGGAATAGCTCTGAGACCCAAAGTTGGGGAGACGTCCTTTGAAGCAAAGGCCTGGGGAAGAGCATTCAATCTGAAAGTCGAGATCCTAAAATCAAACCCAGAATCAAGCCTCCTTGGACTAGTTAAGTTGGACCCAAGTGATTGGGTCAGGTTACTGGATCATAAACTATCATGTTTGGGCATTACCCATGATGTGATAGAAACAAGGAGTAGGCAAGAATTGATCCAGCCCATTAGAAGACGACTGGGGGAATTTGATTATGGGCTCTTTTTGTAGCAGGAACTCCTTTGCATATTAGGTGACACACCCCTCATGTAGCCAATCCTCCAAGAGCTTACGGTAACCCCTGTAAGAAGAGCTCTGTAAGCTCTTGGAGAATTGGCTACATTAGGGGTGTGTCGCCTAATATGCAAAGGAGCTCCTGCTACAAAAAGAGCCCCAACTTTTTCAGTGGGCATTCTCCCTCCAACAAAAATGCCAAATTATCTATCTGAGCCAACTCTTCTGTGGTGATGGTAAGAAGACTTAATAGAATTCCATATTCATATAAACTGTGATTGTGGCAACAACAAAATTGATTCCGTGGATCATCTTTCTTTTTTCTTGTTTGACTGCCCCAGATTCTCAGAACTAAGAGCTGACTTGATCTCCCCATCATTTAATCAGGACTTTGCCTCTTTAGAAGCGAAATCATCCTGGTTACTCAGAGATAAAGATAAACAAACTACTTTGAGTCTGGCAAAATTCCTGGCAGCTGCTGTCAAGTTACATGATAACTTTCACAGCAGTAACTTCTAGGCTCTCCTTATGCAGGACGAGGGCTTGCTGTTTATGACTCTGGTTGTAAAAACAGTAAGTAAGAATGTAAAGGTAAAGGTTCCCTTGCTCGAAAGCCAGTCGAATCCGACTCTAGGGTTGCGGTGCTCATCTCCGTTTCAAAGCCAAAGAGCCAGCGCTGTCCGAAGACGTTTCCGTGGTCATGTGGCCGGCATGACTAAACACCAAGGCACACGGAACGCTGTTACCTTCCCACCTAAATGGTACCTATTTATCTACTTGCAGTTTCTTGCTTTTGAACTGCTAGATTGGCAGGAGTAAGAATGAGCGTTAAATAAAAACCTCTTTTATTTTAATAAGCTTCTTCCCCCTCATTCTTTTCAGTGTTGGTCTGAATCTTAACCTCAGTATACTTTGGGATTGCCAAGTCCACCCCGGCCACCGGTGGGGAGTGTGGGGGGCAGGGTTGCCAGCTCCAGGTTGGGAAACTCCTGGGGATTTGGGGGTAGAGCCTGTGAGGAACAGGGACCTCAGTGGGGCACAATGCCATGGGGTCCGGGGCTACTGAGAGACAACATGGGACCCTAGACAAAGATTCCATCTGGGCCCTCTCCATTATGACCTGGATCAAAACCAAATATCATAACAAAATGAACAAATCACTTGGCTTGCTGTTACCATGAATCTATAGTAATAAAAGAATTCACCTGTCTGTCCATGAACATAAGAACATAATAGAAGCCAATGTTGGATCAGGCCAATGACCCATCCAGTCCAACACTCTGTCACACAGTGGCCAAAAATACCAGGTGCCATCAGGAGGTCCAGTAGTGGGGCCAGGACAGTAGAAAACCTCCCACTGTTGCCCCCCTCCAGGCAACAAGAATACACTGCATCCCTTTCCCCAGACTGAGAGTCCCTATCTATACCTCGTGACTGATTGCCACTGATGGACTTCTGCTCCATATGTTTATCCAATTCCCTCTTGAAGCCGTCCATGCTTGTAGCTGCCACCACGTCCTGTGGCAGTGAATTCCATGTGTTAATTACTCTTTAGGAGAAGAAAGCCTTCCTTTTATCTGTTCTAACCTGACCACTCAGCAACTTCATGGAGTGCCCATGAGTTCTTGGATTGTGAGAAAGGGAGAAAAGTCCTTCTTTCTCTACCTGCTCTATCCCATGCGTAATCTTATAAACCTCGATCATGTCCCCCCTCAGCCGTCATTTTTCCAAGCTAAAGAGCCTCAAGCATTTTAAGCTTTTCTTCATAGGGAAAGTCTTCCAAACCTTTTATCATTGTAGTCGCCCTTTTCTGCACTTTTTCCAGTGCTATGATATCCTTTTTGAGGTGTGGTGACCAGAACTGTACACAGTACTCCAAATGAGGTTGCACCATCGATATATACAGTGGCATGTTCGTTTATTTACTTCATTTGTACTCTGCCTTTCTCCCCAAAAGTAACCCAAAGTGGCTTCCGTAGTTCTCCTCTCCTCCATTTTATCCTCACAGCAGCCGTGGGAGGCCGGTTAGGGTGAGAGTGTGTGACTGGCCCAAGGTCACCCAGCGAGCTCCCATGGCAGAGTAGGGATTTGAACCTGGGTTTCCCAGATCCTAGTCTGACACTCTGACCATTACACCACATTGGCAGGCATAACTCATCAGATAATAAAGCCAGGAGACTCAAAATTGGCCACCAGCTTCACTGCTGTGGGCCAGCCTGCTTTAGTGGAGGATCACTCAGCTGATGCCGATAACATCCCCGTCAACACCTCTGAGACTCAACCAGATGATTCTGTCAATGACCCTGAGATGGCGGAGGCAGGTCCTGGTGCCCCAGTTTCTGAGGACAGCATGTGCTCCAGCCCTATGAGCACTGGGAACATAGAAAAGGCAACCCAGAGAAACGGTGCCTCAACAACCCAAGATCTTGGTAGACTTCCGGTATGGCGCGATGACAGGCGGGAACTCGGGCTTGAGCTCCGAGCCGCCTGAGCCCTTTCATTCTTTTTCGAGCCCTCCAGAGATGGGGTAGCCCGACCAGCAATCTCGGGAAGAGAGTGCAGGAGTAGGGGGCTTATTTGCTGCCCCCCCCGAACTTTGGCAAAGCGGGAGGGTGCTCCAGAATCGCCCTGAAGCGGGAGCGGGAGAAGGTGAAGAACATGGCTGCCGTGTTCTCCAGAGTCGCTGCTACCCGGACTGTTTTTAAAAACTTTGTTTGTGTTGAGAAGATACATCACAGTGACAAATTGATATGCTTGAGAGGTGAGGAATACCCCGGATGAATATTAGACCTTTTGTAGAAGAATCGGCCATGATAAATTTGCATGTGGAACTGTGAGTAATGAGTTAAATGGGGGTAAGACTTTTTGTTATGAGTATCACTACCCTCTAAGAAACAGCGTATAAAGAAATCTGCTTGGGAGTGTGAGAGAAATGTTTTTGGAAAGGAGGCTACAGAAGTGGAAGATACTATGGAGGGAAAAATAGCTGGAGAATTTTCGTGGGAAGAATTTAAAAAAATTTTGGCGGAGGAAGTTAAGCGAACATTCACAGAGACTTGTGAGAAGGTTCTGAGAGATGTTGTAAAAGAGGTGTTGGAGGTGAAGGGAAACAAAGAAGAAGGACAAGAAACGCGAGGACAAGAGGAGGGGCTGGAGATAGAGAAAGAGAGAGAATTGCAGACTATTCAGCTATCTCTGGCAGAGGAAGAAAGGCAGGAAGCAGACACCTTTAAGGATGTTTTGAAGATCCAAAGAAAGGCCAAGTTACAAGCAAGGGGGAAAAGATCTTTATTAGACTTGATTAGGAAAAGAAGGAAGAAGGTCATCAGAGGGAAGAAAGTAAAGAAAGAAGTAAAGAATTTCAAGAATTTAGGGCAAACAATTACTGGGAATAATGGAGGAGATAAACTGGAAACGGAAACGGAAATACGGGAGTGTAAGGACAGACGGCATCGGGAAGAGAGTAGAGAAAATCAAGACAGAAAGGAGTTGGACTATCATGAAGATTGTGTTTGTAAAGTAGCAAGTTGGTTTCTTTTCTCCGTTATGTCTCTCTCCTTCCTTTATATTGCAATTGAGAATCTTAGAAGAACAACTGAAAGGAGATTGTAGAGTATAGGTAATAGTGTATGGATAACTGTGCCATGAATCATTTGGAGATGAATTTTGCCAATGGTGTTTGGAATTCTAGATTTGTAATGAATGTTGTTGGGGTGATTGTATATTTTGAACATTTGCTTTTCATATTATAATTAAACCGGAAATGAAATTTTATGAATGGGAAGGGAAATGGAAAATATTAGGACTTAAGATATAAATTAAAGTTAGTGAGGGAAATCTGTTCTGGTTTTTCTTATTTAGAGTAGTAAAGGGTAATAAATTAAGTGTTGGAGGAAGGATGGGAGATTACAAATTGTGTAGTGGGAATTTTGTTTTGATAAATTCTGCTTTGGTTAAATCCAATGGATTAGCTGTTTGTAATTGGAAATGAATTTTGGTGCTGGTAAGGGAATTAATAATTAATAGGATTAAATGGAATATTATATAATTTATTTTGGGTGAGGTAATTATGCTTGTTATGCTTTTTAGCATAGTGAGCAGGGTTGTATTAAATTAAGTGTTGGAGATAGAAGTGGAGAGTTAAAAAAATTGTGTATTTGAAATTTAGATTTGATGATGTTAAATGTAAAGGTATGGTTTATGATTAAGATGATCTTCATACTAGTTCAAAATTTTTGGAATATATGGTTGGGAAGAGGCAGGGGAATTTAGGGATGTGAGGTTAAATTATTGTTGGAGAAGAGGGCTATATAGGATTTTTGTTATTTTGGTTATGATTATTTTATTATGAGTTGTGAAAGTAGTAGTGGCAATCCCGTAATAGTAATTGATATTTGATAGTTAAGATTTTCTTATAGGCCTCCATCTCTAGAGTCCTTTAATGAGGTATGCGACCGGTGTGACTACCTTATATGGAATAGTAAAATTGAAAGAAATTAACGTGAGTGAGTAATAGGATAATGGCAGATGAATCTATAAAAAGGAGTATTGATGCTCAGATAGGGAAAGGAAGCAATGAAATATGGAGAGGATAATTTGTATAAAATATGTTGTGAGAAAGATGAGTGTGATAATGTGAGACAGCAAAGACTAAATTTGGATTTTATATAAAGAAAATATTTTTTTTTGGTCAACGGGATGTATTAAGAAAGGATATGGTTGTTGTAATGAGAATATCTTCTGGTCAATGTGATGTATCTAGAAAGGATACGTTTGCCGTGATTTATGTGTTTGTATGTCTATAAAGCATGAAAACTCAATAAATATATTTAAAAAACCCCAAGATCTTGTGAAGACTTCACAGGCTGCCTCGCTTCCCCTTTCCCCGGAGCCAGGGGAATGCAGGAAGAGGCAGGCACGCTTGAAGATCTTTGAGAGGAGGTGGAGTGCATGCCTCGCTGCCTGGTGACTGCCAAATCAAGAGGAACCAGGGATTTTTGGGGCCAGAGCGGGCCGGAGCGCCGCTCCAGGAGCCCAGGAGCGGGCACAAATGGCGGTGGGGGCAAGCCCCACCCCCAGCTCTCCGCCCCCAAGCTCCTTCTGCCTAGAGCTGCACCGCAGTAGTGGCGCGATCTCTCCATTCTATTCTATGGCCTCATAGAATACAGTGGAAAGATCGTGGCACCACTGCGGCACAACTCCAGAGAGAAGGGGTTTAAAGTTCAAAAGACCATAGAATAGAATGGAGAGGTCGCCCCGCCGCTTCACTTCCCCCCCCCCCCGCCCCCCCGGCGAACAAAAAGG
>NW_015160287.1:60377-71714 GCF_001447785.1 Gekko japonicus
CGCGGCGGGGGGGGGGGGGGGGGGGGAGCAGCGGTGCGATCTCTCAATTCTATTCTATGGGCCATAGAATAGAATGGAGAGATCTGCAGAGAGAAGGGGTTTAAACTTTAAAACCCTTCTCTCTTCGCTTCCCCTGCCCGCCTTGGCATGCCGGCTGGAGAAGCAAAAAAAGGGGAGGAATCTTTAAAAGCCTCCGCTTTCCCAGCCGGCCTGCCAAGGTTTAAAGTTTAAACCCTTTCTCTCTTTGCTCCCCCCCCCCCCGCAGGCCAGCTGGGGAACGGGGAAGGCTTTTGAAGATGCCTCCCCCCCCTTTTTTGCTTCCCCTTCTGACATCACTTCCGGTGATGTCAGGGGACATGGCATATGCTAATGCGCTATTATGCTAATACCTCGTTAGGTATGCTAATGAGCTCCTGCCGCTCTTTTTCTACGAAATGACCCCTGAGAGGAACACATGGGGTTAATGAGCCAAATGGATGGCTGTCTCACAAGCAACAAGACCCAGCTCTAAGCCACCGATAAAGGGTGGGGCTTCGGATAGGGTAGGTGTGGGAGTAAGTCATCACCTTTCTGGAAATGCATGACCACACCACCCGGACCTGTTCCTGTCTGCAACTCTTGAACCTTTGGCTGCAACCCCAGACCTGCTTGACTATGCCTCTTGGACCTGCTCAGATTCTGCTTCTTGGACCCTCGGCCAGCTTCCCTTGTGTATGACTCTTGGACTGAACTCTCGACTTTGCGCTTCTGGTTAGTGATTCTGCCTCATCCCCTTGGTCTCGGCCAAGTCTGCTCTGACCCAGGACATTCAGGATGATTGTGAGAGTTCCATGGCCAAAATTGAAAGGCATGGGAAAATCCTAGCCCAGGTGAGACAAACCACCACCACACTGTGCTATTTGCAACTGAAACGGAGAGTCTCTGTGGCAGGCATAACTCAGAAAATAATGTTCCGTGTTTGAAAACCAGCCACTAACCTCAGAATGATGATGGAAGTTACAGTGTGAAAAAATGAAGGGAATTGGAACACCGTGAACCAGGTTATCTTCACAACAGACAACATATATTAAGAGAGCTTTTAAGCCACCTGTCAAGTGGCTCTAATACTCAGATCCCCGACTCACCATGGAAGGTGGCTGGGTGGTACATTTTCAGCCAGACCTACCTCACAAGGCTGTTGTAAGGATAAAATGGAGGATAGGAGAACAATGCAGCTGTGGGTCCCATTGGGAGAAAGACTGGGTATGTTATTTTTTATGAATCTAATTTTTAATGATATTTAAAAGATTGCATCATTTGCCATACAGCAAAGTAGCCTTTACAAAAAGCTATTAGATCTTCCACCAACACAATCATGATGAACAACGCAGTGCCTGAACTGGGAGTTGTAACTTCTGTCCTACTTGTATAACCATTAAAACAGATTAACATGCCATTACCATGTGTGTAAAGGGTGGAGGACAGGGAAGCAACCTTCTACTACTTTGTTACACCATGGGAAAATGTTAACTCTCCCCCCTTCTGTTCATTATATTAACAAAGGTTTTCTACAATACTACTACTCTTAAGTACATTCTGTCACCAAGCAACATAGGGATGAGAAGGTCTTGAAACTCAGACGTGAAAATAAGGGGAGGGGAGAGACACGGAAAAATTAGGTGGAGGAGATAGAAATGGATGAGAAAAGTGTGGAAAAGCAGGACAGTAATTAAGGGCAAGAGAGGGAAAAGTTGTTTTATCTTGCTGCAACATCCTAACTATTGCTTTGCAAGATCTGGCTGAGTTGGGTCCAAGGAACGCAAGAGAGAAAGGCTAGACTATTATAGAAAATGACCTTGGTTAGTGCAGCAGCCATCAACCGGGTTTGCTTGTCTTGCGCCACTGCTGGATTAGTTGATGGGCTTAGCATGATCTGTTAGGCAAGTCTGCTTCAGTCTTGGAGAAAGGGAAGTCTAGCCGATAGCAGAATGCCTTTTACGGTGCTGAGACTTCCCTGTGCCCTGTGGCAGCAGCCAGAACTGCATTAAAATAAATGGAAAGATGTTCAGCCGGATGCCGCATGATGCTGGCTTCAAGGGACCTCCAGCTGACTTGGGTGCCCCAAATTTTGTGCCTCCAATCCCCCTGATCGAGTCTGCCCTCCCGAGCATCCATTTTCTGCAGGGGAACTGATCTCTGTAGTCTGGAGATGAGCTGCAAATCCAGGGGATTCCCAGGTCCCACCTGGAGGAGGGCATCCCTAGCATACATAGAATTAAAGAGTTCAGAATTCATTACCCCACAATACACATGTCTGTGCCGTGCCAGCAAGAAGACACCTTTGCTCATAACAAGCCTTCACATCCACAGTGGTTTGAGTTACACCAGCAGGAGGGCCTGGTAGCCCTTTGAGGCATCCAAAGAAAAAGAGCCTACATTTGCAGGCATCATAAGCTACCCCACAGAGGCATGGGTTTCATTAGCTGGTCGCCAGCCTCTTACCAGCTCCCACTGCTGCTGCGAGGACAAAATTTGGAGGGGAGAGCCACGCATGCTGCTCAGAGCTCCCTGGAGGGAAGGGAAGGATAAAAATAATCTGGACAGACAGAGGGCACCGTGTCAAGCAGACTGAAAAGCTGACAGCCTAGAGACAGGTGCACAAGACTGCAGGAAACGGGGAAAACCAAGGAAAGAAAGAACCAGTAGTCTCATGCAGGTGTGGTGAGAAGAAAGGAAGGCACAGGTGAAGGAATACTGAAGGATCCAAACAACAGTGAGTGAGGGGAACTGAGCCAATTCATACTGATTTGAAGCAACCACCCAGATCTTTGGGTACTAGTTTCTGCTTCTCCCTTTAATTCAGGAACTCCTTTGACATAGTGCTTGAAAAGTACCGTGTTCGACACATGGAGAACTCGGACTACGACATCCGTTCAGACGCGTTTATTGTACTTCCAAACAAGATACACCAACGGCCCAGCAAGGCCAACTATATACACTCCACCTGGCACACCTCTGTCCCCATTGGAGGGTTTGAATATCCCGCCAAGGGTGCTATTTGTGGCCTCCCGGTGGACTAGGATCCTAGGCCCCCATTGTGTTTGGGACCAAGCTCCTGCTTAAGCCATGGACCCCTGGTGGTGGTACGCATACATAACAGTACCATATAAGAGCATGGCTTAGGGAACAATGGTGATCACCAGTGGAGCCACAACCCGCCAATGTTCTGTACAAAGAGTGAGTAGAAGGGGCTGTGGCTCAGTAGTAGAGCGACTGCTCAGCATGCAGAAGGTCCCAGGTTCAATCCCCAGCATCTCCAGTCAAAAGGACCAGGCAGTAGGTGATATGAGAGACCTCGGCCTGAGTCCCTGGGGAGCCACCAACAGTCTGAGTAGACGATACTGACCTTGAAGGACCATCAAGGCTCCACTTCAGGTAAAACACTAAGGAAGAATCTCCATTGCTAACTTCCACTGGTTTTGAGAGCCAGTTTGGTGTAGTGGTTAAGTACACAGACTTTAATCTGGGAGAATCGGGTTTGATTCCACACTCCTCCACTTGCACCTGCTGGATGACCCTGGGCAAGCCATAGTTCTGTCAGAGGTTTTCTTGAAAAAGAGCAGTTTCTGGCAGAGCTCTCTCAGCCCCACCCACTTCACAGGGTGTCTGTTCTGGGGAGGTGAAGGGAAAGGAGTTTGTAAGCCACTCTGAGACTCTGAGTGAAGGGCGGGGTATAAATCCAATCTCTTCTTCTCTTCTCTTCTTCTTGACTGGAGTGGCTTTGCCCTAAAAAAAAAATCCTCAGCATTATAGCCCAAAGAGGATGCCAGCAGAGAAAAGTGATGGATTATAGGAGTCTGTGGATAAGCTACTGGGACATAGTTTGGACGGGATGGCAAAATATGGCCTGAAGGGGACAGTGCCCTTGGTCCCAATTTAGTTCGGAGAAGAATGAATGGTTTTGTACCATACAATTTCCTGAGCCACGGGATTTCCATTACCAACAGAGTAGCTTTATTGCTGCCTCTAAGTATTAGGTAGCAGCGCTAAATACATTTCTGCATATAGTGCAGGAGAAAAGACTACCACTAGGTGAAAATACGGAGTCTCTTCTCTATTCCATCTCACATTTACTTATCATCCCATTGTCACCTACATGCAAGAGGGGGAAAATGAAAGGCATCCTGATAAGAAAATTGAAAGTAAAGAGAAGCTATTAATCCTATAAGTTATAGAGTCATTTTTATTATGCAATGCAATCTGATAACTAAGGTCAAAGATGATGACTGGTGCATCCAAAGGAACCACAGCAGTTATTATGACTCCCCCTGCTGCGGTAAGCAGCCGATGGAGCACTTGAGACTTTTGCCTGGGATGCATCTCCCCTTGGGCCCACCTGGACCTTCACCTGCATATTTGCATCACCTCCTTCCAGGCCCATGCAGTCAAAGATGAGAAATGCACATTCCCAAGATGCCTCCAGTGCTTTGTACCGGGGGGGGCGGGGTTAACCACGGGCCACTCAGGGCAGCTGCCCCGGGCTGGGTGGGTCCTAACAGAGAAGGAAAGAAAAGGAAGACCCATGTGGCCAGGCCTGCCTGCCACCTCTGGTTGCCGCCTACCCACCCACTTCCATGCTCTCCAGGTGTGGCCAGCTCAACAGTGATGGCATGTGTCTGTCCCCTGAGCACCACCTCATGTGGGGCAAGGGCCAACCCTTTCCTGATGTTCAGGTGGCTCAGGGGGAGACCCATGGCCCCCAGATGGGTGGCCTTGATTCTGAGGTCCCATCCTGGACATTTGCCCAAGACCCTAGGATTGGGGTCACCCCAGCCTACATCAGCCCCATGACAACCACACTGCAACCAACAGGTTTTGCTAAATGTATAGTCGTATGGGCAAGTAGGAACAGCCGCCCCCTAGTTACAGGCTGTGTCTGGGTTGGGGAATTCCTGGAGATGAGTGGGTGGAACATGGGGAAGGTGGAGTCTGAGAAGGGGGCGGACTTCAACAGGATGGGATGCCATAGAGTCCCCACTTCGAAGCAGCCGTTTTCTCCGGGGAAGCTGATCTCTGTAGCCTGCAGTTATAATTCTGGGACATCTTCAAGCCCCAGGTGGAGGATGGCCCCCTTGTCTCTTGTAGCTCCTCTATTATTAGGGATGCCAAGTCCCTCCTAGCAACTGGGCAGTGGGGGGAACTTACCAGGAGTGGGAGGGGGGCCAAGCAACATCGCTATGTCATGTCCAGCACGTGCTGGAAGCAGGGCTCTTTTTGTAGAAAAAGCCCAGCAGGAACTCATTAGCATAACTGGCCACACCCAATAGCAGGAACTCATTAGCATATTGGGCCACACCCCTGACAGCACAGCTCATTAGCATATGAGGCCACACTCCTGTGTTACCAGAAGTGTGGTCATCCAGCCACACCCACCTTTCCCTTCTTATTCTGTTGACCTTGTTTGTTGTCAAAACCCAGGGCTTTTTTTGTAGCAGGAACTCCTTTGCATGTTAGGCCACACACCCCTAATGTAGCCAATCCTAAGGAGTTTCTGCTGTTGGGTGTGGCCTATTATGCTAATGCGTTCCTGCTGGGCGTGGCCAACTCAAAAGCCAGCCGGAACTCCGTTCCTGTGCATTCCTGCCCCAAAATACCCCTGCTTCTGATACAGCCTCCTGCCCCAAAATAGCCCTGGCTGGAAGTGACATCATCGCATTGTGACGCTCTGGTATTTGGGCAAAAACTCTATGGTTAAAATGGCTTCTACCATCAAGTAATTGCCCAAATACCAGAGCACCGCCTGGACGTCACTGACATGATGATGTCACTTCCAGTGCATGCTGGAAGCGATGCCACATTGTTGAGGATAAAGTCTGGGTCTCCCTCTCTCTCCTGGCCAGCTGATCGACAGCAGGGGCAGGGCCTGGCGGCAGAGGACCCCCACCTTCAACAGGGGGCCTGGCAACCCTATATATTATGGAACTGTCTCCCAAAGGAGATGAAAAGGTCTAGTTCCTCATTAATTTTCCAAGTGGTTGTGTAAAGTGAAGCTTTTGAGGAAGGTTTTGGGTGACAACTGGGTTTTCACGACGTGTGAAGTGATTTGGAGGGCTGGGCAAAAAGCGCTGATATTTTATTGTTTTATATTGCTGGATTTGTAAGCTGCCTTGAAAACCCCACCCTTATGGAATATGTACATGTGGAATATACATTTGTAAATAAAATATGGTTAAAAACAATGCTGACTACATGGACACTCCGTTTTCGGAGGAAGTAACTCTCAAATCCCAGTTGCTAGAGGCAGCAGTAGGCCTGCCAGCTCTGTATTCAAAAATACTTGGAGATTTAATAACACAAGAACATAAGAAGAGCCCTGCTGGATCAGACCAGTGGCCCATCTAGTCCAGCATCCTCTTTCACACAGTGGGGCAACCAGTTCCACTGGATGGCCAACACCAGGGCATAGAACCTGAGGCTTTCACAACAACATAAGAAGAGCCCTGCTGGATCAGACCAGTGGCCCATCTAGTCCAGCCTCCTGTCTCACACAGTGGCCATCCAGTTCCTCTGAAGGGCCAACAACAGGGCAGAGAGGCCGAGGCCTTCCCCTGATAAGAACATAAGAAGAGCCCTGCTGGATCAGACCAGTGGCCCATCTAGTCCAGCATCCTCTGTCACACAGTGGGCAACCAGTTCTGCTGGATAGCCAACACGAGGGCATAGAGCCGGAGGCCTTCACAACAACATAAGAAGAGCCCTGCTGGATCAGACCAGTGGCCCATCTAGTCCAGCATCCTGTCTCACACAGTGGCCAATCAGTTGAGGGTAGAGCCTGGGATTTAGGGAGAGAAGGGGACTCGGCAGAGTGTAATGCTATACTGTCCACCTTCCAAAAGCAGCCATTTCCTCCAGGAAAAGTGAAATCAATGTTCCCGATAAATAAATAATGAACAAACAAGTGATCTCTGTAGTCTGGAGGTCAGTTGTAATTCCGGGAGATCTCCACCCTCGCCTGATGGTCAACAGCCCTCTGGAAGAGAGCAAAAGGGAGAGACGGCGGCCTCTGTCCTGCCAACTGTGAGCCTCGTGTGGGAAACAGGATGCCAGACTGTTGGTCTGTCCCAGTAGGGTCCAGAATTAGTTACGCGCTTGGTTTTGACTCTACCGCTAAAGAGCTGGTCGTTATCACAGGATCTCGATGAACAAAGACTTTAATAATTCAGAAGACGTTACAGATATTTATTTTTTTTTGTTTGCCAAGTTTAATTAGAGGATTCATAGCCAGCCTAATCTGCTCAGCCTCCCACCGCTATCGGCGCCAGTCTGCAGCCACGATGGGGAAATCAGATCGACAAGCTGGCATACTAATGAAGGTGCGGGCTATGTGGGGGGGGGGGGGGGGGGGGCTGACGGCAGTGGGGAGGCGAGAGGACGGTCAAAGAAAGAAAGAATCACACAGGTTATGTAGAGCTGCATCGGACTGATGTGTTATTAATAGCAGTCAGCAGCAACAATGGTCCTGAGCACCGGCTCTTCTCTAATGCAACTTTAATCAGTCTGTGTTGACAGAGACCCCGCGACTCCCAAGTTGCTTACATGGCTTTGTGTATTTTAGTTCCATTTTTCTTCACGTTTCATCCTTTCCAAACAAAGCTCACTGTCTTCAAAGGCCCCCCCTCCCAGAGAAGGCATTAGTGGAGGGGTAGGGTTGCCAGTCCCCAGGTAGTTCCTGGAGATCTCCTGGGAAATTAGGGTGGCCAGCTCCGGGTTGGGAAATACCTGGGGATTCTGGGGGTGGAGCCTGAGGGGGGCAGAGTTTGGGGGACGTAATGCCATAGAGTTCACCTCCCAACGTGGCCGTTTTCTCCAGGGGAGCTGATCTCTGTCGCCTGGAGATTGGTTGCAATCCCAGGAGATCTGCAGCCACGGCCTGGAGGTGGTAAGTAAACAACCGTGATATTATTATGCAATCTGAAAGGTAAAGGTAAAGGTCTCCCATGTTCGAAAGCCAGTCGAGTCCAACTCTAGGGTTGCGGTGCTCATCTCCGTTTCCAAGCCGAAGAGCCGGCGCTGTCCGAAGACGTTTCCGTGGGCATGTGGCCAGCATGACTAAACCCCAAGGCGCATGGAACGCTGTTACCTTCCCACCGAAGCGGTACCTATTTATCTACTTGTAGTTTCTTGCTTTCGAACGGCTAGGTTGGCAGGAGCTGGAACTAGAGACGGGAGCTCACTCCGTCATGCGGCAACCCGGGTCTCGAACTCATGAACTACTGACCTTCCACAGCCTGCAGTTCAGCGTCTTAACCACTTGAGCCACCGCAGCTCCTATTATGCAGTCTAGTCACTACTTATTATCAAGCATTTCTATTATGGTACAAATTACAAAACACATTCCAATACAAAATATGCAAGTATCTGAAGTGTCCTTGTCAGGGGTCATTTCATAGAAAAAGAAGTGCAGGAGCTCATTAAGCATAACTCATTTGCATATGCCGCACCCCCTGACATCACTGGAAGTGTGTCAGAAGGCAACACCCACTGCTCAGGCTCCACTGGACTGTTTTGGATTGCTAGCTATTGGGAGGGAGGGGAACGCGCAGATCTGCCCTCACAGAGGAGGGAGAGCTTGGGCGGGGGGGGCCCCTCTGCAACTTACCTGGCTGCTTCTTGGTCCTCATGGCCCAACTGAGGGCTGCTGGGAGCAGGGGGCGGGGCTTGTTGCATGTGCCCGCCCCCTGGGCTTCTTACTGCCGGAGCTCTGCTCCTGTGCGCTCCTGCAGGAAATGACCCCTGGTCCTTGTAAACCAAACTGTCCGTGCTCAAAGTTCCTCTGAATAAAACAGCTCAAAGTAGCTTCACACAGCCCTTCTTTGATGTAGAGGTAAATTATTCCAAGGATACGATCAACTGTTGTGGCTCCGACGGGCCAGCTCCACACCTGTGTCCAGCCCTTTATCGAGGTACCACGCCAGTCAAAAAAAGGTTTTTTTCTTCTCTGCTTATTCAGTCTGTTTTGAAGAGTGTTTTGCACTGCAGACCTTGGAATCTATGTTTACATTCAGCTTAATGCAGCATTAGTGGAGGATGGCAATCGTAGCTGTAAATTCAACAAATCTCCAGGTGACAGAGGTCAGTTCCCCTTGAGAAAATGGCTCCTTTAGAGGGTGGACTCTATGACATTATATCCCCTAAGGCAGGGGTGTCGAACTCATTTGTTATGCAGGCTGGATCTGACATAAATGAGACCTTGTTGGGCCGGGTCATGAGTGTCATCAAATGTAATGCCAAGTAGCAGAGATATAAACTTTCTGAAAACACAAAAACGAAGGTTTTTTTTAACTTAAAATAAAAACATGCTCAAAACAGTAGCACTCTTGCAATATTTTGTTTCTTTAACAGTGTCTGATAACTGACACCTCTTGCTCTGAATTATTGCATCAAAATGTCTGTGCTGTTGCAATCTTGAGTATGCTGTTCAGGTGTGTATCTGTAAGCTGCAAACCCACGATGACACAGCAGCAGCAGAACTGGAAGAAGAAGCAGAAGACAGCCAGTTCCACTGTGGGCCTGATGGAAGCCCGCCGGGGGCCTGATCCAGCCCCCAGGCCTCATGTTTGACACCCCTGCCCTAAGGTCCCACCCCTTCCCAAACCCCACCCTCTTCAGGCTCCATCCCCCAAATCTCCAGGAATTTCCTAACCCGGAGGTGGCAATCCTGGCTTGGGGAGGTGAACAAGGGCTTGTACTGGGGGAAAAGCTAACTCTTCAGTCAGCAAAACATGGAGCATACCAAGGCAAAAGCAGAGAACCAGCTTCAAATTGATCTGGTGACGGAGTTAGTAGCTGTGAAAGAATTGATTCATTTACAGTTTGGTCAGCTCTGATCCTAAGTCCGGGATGCATTGGCTCTGATGACGAGTCAAAATGAATGACAAGTGACATTTCACTTACGATACATTAAGTTCCCCTTAGAAAGAATGGGGGATGGGGATTCCCATATATTTATGTTAAACACACATCGAACTTTCAGCGTTTCACTAACAGAGACAGCAAAGTCTGAACTGGGGGAAGAGAAAAAGAATCAAGACACTTTAAAATGGAGAAAGTAGAAGCTGGTCTTTACTTGCATCTTCCTGGGCATTAGGTACAGTTTGATACATGATGAATCTAGCATTCCTGGCGCCTGCATGAGCCGCAAGATGCACAGCTGGAACCCTTTCAGCTACCAGTTCAGGGGATCTAGGAAGGAAATAGAAATGGCCAGATGTGACAGTTGTGGAGACAGCGTGTGGGAGCAGTAATGGTAGCCAAGCAAAATCCGGGCAAATACCATTTTCACAAATCTTTGGGGACAGTGATAGCCCCAGTTTGAGAATATACTAAGTCTTCCTTTTCCTGATCATATCCTTCCTATATGCAACACCTGCAGAGTTCAAAAAGTGACACATGCAGACAGCCCAGTGTACCCTGCAGTAACAAAACAAAACAAAAAAATACATCTGACTTTGTCATATATCTAACTAGGAATAAGGCCCGTTGTGGAAATAAATACGAGATCTAGAAAGAGGCTCTGGGAGAGTGCTCTGGCTTTGGGCAAACAGTGTCAGTTTCCTGTGGTGACCTCAGCAGGGTATAATGACAGAGTCCATTGTTTTATCCAGAGGAACTGATCTCTGCTACCTGAAGAGCAGTTGTAATTTTGAGTGATCTGTAGTCCTCACCTGGAGATTGGCAACAATTGTTACCCAGGATGAAATGGCTGGTTTGGAGGGTGGAGTCTATGGCATTCTACCTGTCTGAGGTCCCGCCCCACCACAAACCCCACCCTCTCCAGGCTCCACCCCTCAAATTCCCAGGAATTTGCCAGCCTGGAGTTGGCAACCCCATCTCCTTCCCACCTAACCATCAACCTACCATTATCTGTCCCTTTGACTTCAGCTGACTTCTGCCCTCCCTTCTGCAGAGCAGTTGTAATTCTGAGTGGTCTCCAGCCCTCATCTGGAGATTGGCAACAATGGTTCCCCATGAAGGACTGACTGGTTTGGAGGGTGGAGTCTATGGCATTGTACCTGTCTGAGGTCCCACCCCTCCTCAAACCTCACCCTCTTCAGGCTCTATCCCTCAAATCTCCAGGAATTTCCCATCTGGAGTTGGCAACCCTATCAGAACTGGCCCCAATGTGTTTTCTCCCAAAGGCCAAAGTAGGTGACAGGACCAAGCTTAGTTGCCTACCAACAGGCACTGAGGGGAAAGTAGGGTTGCCAGCTCTAAGGAGGGAAATACCTGGAGATTTGGGGGGTGGTTTCTGTAGAGGGCAGCATTGGGTGGGGGGGGGTGGAAGGACTCAGCAGGTAT
>NW_015160287.1:72462-105546 GCF_001447785.1 Gekko japonicus
CTGGCAACAGCTTGTTTGGAGGGTGGGGAGTATGCATTGTATCTGTCTGAGGTCCCCCTCTTCCTCCTCCTCAGACCCCACTCTCAGCAGGCTTCATCCCTAAAATATCCTGGAAGTTTCCAACCTGGAGTTGGCAACCCTATGTCCTTTCCAGGCAACCATCAGCCTACCGTTATCTGCTTGTCTGTCTTCAGGTTTACATTCCCCTCGCCCAGCCTCAGAAAGGGCAGTCTTTCCCTGCAGTGGGAACCAAAGCAGCTGACATCATTCTCCTCTCCCTCATATGATCCACACAACTACTCTATGAGGTATGTTAAGGTTGAAAGTGTGTGAATGGTCCATAATCCCCCAGGCAGCTTTTAAAACATGAACCTGGGACCTGCACACCATCCTCTGAAGCGCTCTCTGTGGCAGTAATGGGGTGACTGCTGGCACCTTTTCCTATCATTTTTTGCCTTGTGGTATTCTGCTTGTGGTGTGATCTGTCTTTGTGATGTGGTATGATTGTGTTATTGGGTTTGTTTGTTTTGAAGGGGAAGTGATGTGTTTTGAGTGAGGACATATTTTACCTCAGAATACAGCAGGTTCCATATGCAACTGAAAATTCCAACTGCCTTGCGGGGGGGGGGAGTTTGAGGTGTGGAATGGAGTGAAGGTGTGGAATGGAGTGAAGTTGCTCTGGCAACGGGACTCCATCCTGGCGACGCCGGTGCAGTGCGTATCGCTGTCCCCCCGCGGCAGGGATCCTGGGACGACGCACGGATCCCCGCCGCGGCTTGGCAGCCCTATTGACAACCCTAGTTTAGGCAACAGACTCCAGTTCAGGGGCACAGTTCCTAGGCAGGATCATCCACTAACACAAAGACATAATGATCCCACACTGATCTTGGTCTCACAGCCAACTTAAGTAGCCCGTTTCCCTTCCAGGTGCAGGTGGATCCAGTCATTGGGATCAGTGCTAGATCAAGATGGGCAGCCATGTTAGTCTGTCTGTAGGAGGAGAAAAGAGTAAGAGTCCAGGAGCCCCTTAAAGACTAACAAAATATGGGGCAGGGGAGGAACTTTCACGAGTCACTGCTCACTTCTTCAGAGTCAGCTAGAATAGGAGTCCATCTGTCCTACATACTGGGGAGTGGAGTGATCGCCGATGCTGAATAACATTACCAGGCAAATGACAATAGCAGGCATGATTGGATTTCGGTGTCATATGCAGAGGAGTAGAAGGCATGGAGAAATCAACACTGGTAATGAGACAGGAAACCTAGGTCTTGATTTAGTCCAGGTGGATGCATTGTCTTGAGCTTCATTATCAGTTGCAATTCAGCAGTCTGAGTTCAGTTAGCTCAGTCATCCTTCCTCCTCCTGAGGAGCAGGAGGGCCCCGATCCTGGAAGCATTCATCACTGGAGTCCCCTGCTTTGACAAGAAAAGAGTGGCTGTGGGCTGCCAGGTATGCACTCCTACACCTGCTCAGGAATTCCGCCCTGGCTCACAGCCTTCTCCTTTCTTGAGTCCCTGGGGGAGACTGTTGAGGGTCTGGAGAGGGGTCTACCCATACTGATGCCTCCTGTCTTGAGGGCCCTTTGACTCAAGGGCTGGTGGTGGTACTGGTGAAAGGGCTCTTCTGGGAGGACGTTCTGCTTTGCCAGAGCCTACCTTATGGGGAGTGTCTGCCAGAGTGGGTCCCAGGGACTGGTCGCCCTCTGATGACGACTCAGCCTCCAATGCTGATCCATGGCTGCTCACAACAGCATGGGACTGTAATCCCAGACATCTCATTCTGCATTGTTTCTGCCATCCTGCAGAATTTCGGTGCACATGCCAGTGGGTGGATGTCCCATTTGTCCTTGGACAATGGTGAATTGGTCAGACTCCTTTCGGCGTCTGTCTGAGGTTTGCAGACTGTGGTGCTTGCCTCTGGAAGCCACAATGGAGTTGTCAAGATATTCAGATGAGGCAGTGTTGGATCCCCAGGCATTCGAAATAACTCCACGTTTGATTCAAAGCAAGGTTTATTTCAAAGCGATGGTTCAGACAGGAACAAGGACATTGTTAGGAATGACTACCAATACACAGGTATAGCATAATAAAGGGATTTGAACCATGTTGGGCCAATGAGGCCAGTTCCCGCTGGCGGGAATAGAACTCAGAAACGCGCGCCTATTCCATGGGAACGTAACAGTTCAGTACCATCAACACAGGTTCAGTTCACAGGGTAGATAACCATAACAAGCTGAGCAAAGCACCGACTCCCACCACCAGCTGCATGACCTTGGCCAGTTCCGCAAAGTAAGAGCATAATGAAGCTACAGCACGCCGGGGGGGGGGGGGGAGAGCACAAGACATGTGAAGCAGGTAACATCAGATACAATGGCAGCTAGCTGACAGGCAGGTGGAGAATGAGTCACCCTCCCCTCACCTCAAGGCCTCCTGCTCCCTGGGGTGTTGGATGGGGCAATAAATTAGGGTAGGAAAAATCTTGTGACCAACGCTCCCTCTAAGCTGCAGAGTCTTGTGAGCAAAAACCCTACTTTGTGAGCTACTGGCATTAAGGTTGTGAGCGAGTGATTTGGCTGCTGCATAAATTAGTTTGCTCTTGAGCCATCCTTCCTGAGCTGAGACAAAAATGTGTGAGCTAGAGGCTAAAAAACTGTGAGCTAGCTCACACTAACTCAGCTTAGAGGTAACACTGCAGTCGTGACAGATTTTTTTTTTAATGATCCATGGTTCAATAACTTGTCTTCTCTCTTCTTGTTCACATGTCTATTCACAATTCAGCTCACATGACTAAATTTTTCTTGGCACAGAATTAGGGTTGTCGGGTCTGGGTTGGAAAATATCTGGAGACTTTGGGGGTGGAGCCGGGAGAAGGCAGGGTTTGGGGAGGGGAGGGGACATTGTTACATTGTTTGTTGCTGGTCCTACAAAAGGCCCATTAAGCAGCTGACAATCATAGATGGAGCGCTCCTGTCTTTCTCAAGAACCAGCAACAAACAATGTAACCACAAAAGGAAACATCCCCCTTTAGAAGACTTTCAAGCAAGGAGACTTTCAAGCAAGGAGAAGCGAGTGTACTATTCTAGAAACTCCCGTTGGGGTTGACTGTGTAAAAAGGATGTCAATTGACTGGTAGCCATTAGATTGTACAAACTGAGTATTATTGTTGATATTCCATGTATAATGAATATATATACCTGTTTTAGAATATTATGAATAATACACAATGCACTTTATAAGATGGAACATATAGAACACTTTAACTTATAAATAAGGTTTTTGCAGTGTATATATTTGTTGTTTGGCCCACCTGGAGGCTGGCAACCCTACACAGAATTCTGATTGCACATGGGGGAGGGACCACATCCCCCTGTCTTGTATCCCCCCCCTCCATATGATTTCTTCTTTCCCTTCCTCACAGAGGAAAAAGAGAACCACCCATCCTGTCTTCCAGGGATAACATAGCAGGACAGAGGGAAGAGTTTTGATGGGCAGTGATGATGACAAAATACCCTTCCACCAGCCTGTCAGTTCTGAATAGCTGTATGATGAGCCACAGCAATGGAGAGAAATTTGGCAAACCTTCCAAGAGGGATACTCAGCTCATTTCTGTACTCTGAATGCGTGCAGCAATCAAGTACGATATGATCTATAGTCTCTATTTTCCCACTGCCACACGGGCATAACCTTTCTGAGTATGATTGCTTTATGTAATGCCACTTGTAACCACTGAGGGCAGGACGTTTAGACATCCGAGGGTAAAAGCTCATCTACATTTTGGAACGGTTCAGTTTTTTACATAAGCTGGCATCTTTTTGGGAGGTGGAATTCCAGCCACAGCTGAGGATCAGGTACGTCTGGACTTCAGAGGGGTACTGAAATATACTGGGTTCGAGACGCGCGTAGTGATCAGCTCATCGTTTATTATTGAATCAGCTCAAACGAAGGACGACACTAGCAGGGGCGAAGCCCTGCTTATAAGCCCATAAAACAACACACCCATCACACACCCACTCCCAACAATAGGTTATAACACAATCATTGCATCCCAATTGGTGGCTGCCAGGATCCTGCTGGTCTATTGTTTTACCTCCCCAAGCTCACCCTTTCTCTGACAGCACCGTGTTGCATGGAAACTGTCTCAGTATATAGCAGGTACTTAAATAATTGAGCTTCTCAATGCATTAAAAAGATATTTTGATGTCCCAATAACAGATCATATCTGGAGAGATCCTGATGTAATGTAGTTTGGAGTCCAGCAATGTGTCCCAGGTAGTAGAGGATTTATTGTGTTTTACCAGAGACAGAAGACCGTCAGTGGGATTAGCTCTTAAAGTTTTGAACTTCCATTTGAGAGCTCTGTCCCAGGCTTGCGCTTCAAGGGATTTCAGACTGAATTCAGACCTCAACGTAACTCCTGACAGACATCTAGGGGCTCCAGAGATCGATCATAAAAATTTCAGCGGTGGATTATCCAAAACTTCATTAACTTTTCCAATCCAAATCGGAGCTGCATGTAATAACTGAGCAGCAAAGTTGGCTTAAAAGTGGTGAGGGTAGTAGGTGTGTATTGAGAGTCAGGCCAGGAAAAGAATCAAGTAAGAGCACTGGCAGAGTTGCTTGCCAGTCTGACAGCAACATCTAGATGTGCCTTCAAGGATAGGTTTGGTTGAAAGGTAGCACTGAGATGACTAAGAATATAAGAACATAAGAGAAGCCACGTTGGATCAGGCCAATGACCCATCCAGTCCAACACTTTGTGTCACACAGTGACCACAACGCAGGTGCCATCAGGAGGTCCACCAGTGGGGCCAGGACATTAGAAGCCCTCCCACTGTGGCCCCCCAAGCACCAACTATACAGACCATTGGTGCCCCAAACAGAGTGTTCCACCTGTACCTTGTGGCAAATAGCCACTGATGGACCTCTGCTCCATATGTTTATCCAGTCCCCTCTTGAAGCTGTCTATGCTTGTAGCCGCTGCCACCACTTCCTGCGGCAGTGAGTTCCACATGTTAATTACTCTTTGGGTGAAGAAGCACTTCTGTGACAGCCATTTTGTGATTCCGCCCACCACCCTGTGCCAGAATGCCAAAGGTACCCACAGGCTCCAAAAGGTCGAGGACTCCTGGTGAAGTAGAACTCCAGGAATTCTTTTTTACAAGTACTTGTGCCACAGAAGCCCACTGAGTGACCTTGGGCCACACATTCTCTCAGCCTAACCTACCTCACAGGGTTGTTGTGAGGATAAAATGGAGGAGAGGAGAATGATGTAAGCTGCCCTTGGGTTACCACTGGGAAGAAAGGCAGGGTATAAGATAAAGACTTATTTATTTACAAGACTTGCTCCACAGCTTTCTGCGGTTTGCCAGTGTCCCTGTGGCACCTAGAGATCTCCTGCTATTACAATTTATCTCCAGATGACCAGGATCAGTTCCTCTGGAGAAAATTATTATTATTATTTATTAAACTTATGAATGGCCCAATCCCCGCTACAGCAGGGCTCTGGGCGATGCACAACACAGAGTAAAAACATCAAAACCATAAAATAAGCACATCAATAATGTTAATCCATCAGTCTAAAAAGATCAAGTGGCAAAATTACAATTTCTTCCCAGTTCTGGACTGCGGCCACTTCATGGGCATGGGGAGGAGGAGGAATAAAACCATCTGATGGAAAGAGAGGAGAAGGAACAGGAGGAGGGTGCCGGCCAAGACGGGTGCTTTGGAGGTGTCAGCTATGCTGCCATGAGTGTGATGTATGTTGCTAATTGGTGTGCATTCCTTCCCATGCACTTAATTGCTTCTTTGCTGTAACGCATATCTTTCAAGGCCACTGGAGGAGTTGGTGTGTTTAGGTTTCGTGGGAAGCTTCTTACGTTCCCACCTTCTGCAGCCGTTAGCAATCTGCCAAATGCCCGCGCGTGGGAGCCCATCTAATTGGGTACTACGTGCGGGGGTGCATACGAAAGCCCTATATCCTATTATGCGCATAGGTAACCCGCCATTCCTAATGGTGTTCATGTTACTGCATCTATAGCTTTTCAATAAAAGTAAAACCTTCTTAGAAGCGTGTACTTCATTGTTTTGCTGTGGATCCTGACAGGAGGATGGACTCTATGAGATTATACCCTGCTGAGGTCCCTCCCCTTCCCAAACCCCACCCTCCCCAGGATCCACCCCCAAACCTCCAGGTATTTCTTAACCCAGAGCTGGCAACCCCATCGCAGAAGATGGGGGGTATGCAAAGCAGGGCCTCAGATGGTGACTGTACACATTGGTCTTTTCCACACTAGACTGTAAATCCTGGTTCAACCCTGTCCCCCAACTTACATTCTACACTGCACTCAAGTTCACCCCTGTAATTACCTCTGGGTATTTTAACATTCTACACTACACTTGAGTTCACCCCATAATTATCTCGGGGTATTTTTTGTTTCCACATTACACTGAGGTCACCCCAGTTTCACCCCACACTTGTCCCGGGATAAACGGATGGTGTTATAACCAGGGATAAATGCAAGGCATTGTGTCCCGAGTTGAACTCTGATAAAACCAGGGATGAGATCCAAGTGCGGAAAGGACCCTTATGCTATAGCTGTTATCTCACAAAGGGGGCTTTGTCTCTCAAGAGCTGGCACCCTGAAAATCTTGTTGGCCTCCAAAATGCTAATAAAGGTAAAGGTAAAGGTTCCCTTGCTCGAAAGCCAGTCGAATCCGACTCTAGGGTTGCGGTGCTCATCTCCGTTTCAAAGCTGAAGAGCCAGCGCTGTCCGAAGACATTTCCGTGGGCATGTGGCCGGCATGACTAAACACCAAGGCACACGGAATGCTGTTACCTTCCCACCGAAGCGGTACCTATTTATCTACTTGTAGTTTCTTGCTTTCGAACTGCTAGGTTGGCAGGAGCTGGAACTAGAGACGGGAGCTCACTCCGTCATGCGGCACACTCAGGTCTCAAACTGCTGAACTACCGACCTTCCACAGCCTGCAGTTCAGCGTCTTAACCACTTGAGCCGCCGCAGCTCCTAAAGTGCTAACAGACTTGAATTTAACTCTTTTGTAAGTGTTATACAGCATATTTTATGAAAGCTAGAAAAGGCAGGAAAAGGCCCCAAGTCTTTATATTCTTTACATGACCAAAGCATCATGTCGGTTAAACACTGTACTTGTTCATAGTCCCATGTTACTAGGATAATGACTTACCCAGGATAACCTTGCTACTGTTTTTGTGGCTATTTATACAGCAGGGGGGAAAGGAAATTAAGATCCATTAAGTGTCCACTTAATCTATTTAGCCGCTGCATAACCCTATGAACATGTAAATACTTCTGATGAAAAACAAGATCAGGAACTGTTACCCTAAACAGCGAGTTAGATGAGCCCTTGAACTCCTCTGTTATTTCTGTCTGAATCTCACTTTTTACAAACCTATTGGTACATTAATTCATTTGCCATAATTTGACATCACTTTAATATTACCACAAATCAGTAAAAATGTTATGGACTATTCTGTCATTTAAAGAAAAACAGGGTGTGGATTAGAAGAAAAGTTTGAATGTTGTTTTTTTAAAAAAAAATATCTCTGGGAGGAGCAATTAGAATATACCAGCTGATGACCCAATCTCATGTTTGTTTCTGTTGTGGTAAGGTATCGTTCATGAAGCAGCTAGAAAAGATTCTGAAGTGTAAGGATGTGTCACTGGCGACTGAGATCAAGATAATTCAAACTATAGTATTCCCCCATTATTATGCATGGGTGTGAAAGCTAGACGATGAAGAAAGTTGATTCACTTAAAATGTGGTGTCGGAGTTTTAGGGATACCATGGACCACCAAAAAGACAACCAAGGGGGTTCTTGATCAAACCAAGCCTGAACTCCCCCTAGAAGCTAAAATGACTAAACTGAGACTATCATACGTTTCCCTTGCTCGAAAGCCAGTCGAATCTGACTCTAGGGTTGCGGTGCTCATCTCTGTTTCCAAGCCCAAGAGCCAGCGCTGTCTGAAGATGTTTCCGTAGTCATGTGGCCAGCATGACTAGACACCAAGGCGCACGGAACGCTGTTACCTTCCCACCGAAGCGGTACCTATTTATCTACATGCAGTTTCTTGCTTTCAAACTGCTAGGTTGGCAGGAGCTGGAACTAGAGACGGGAGCTCACTCCGTCATGTGGCACTCGGGTCTCGAACTGCTGAATGACCAACCTTCTGGTCTGCAGCTCAGTGTCTTTTTTTTCAAAATTTTATTTAATTAAAACAATACAGACATGCATACTGAAAGATATATTACATTGTGTTTTCAATCAATTTCAACTCAGTATCTGTATATTGCACATAACTAACCTTGTACTTAAGTGGTTAAGACGCTGAGCTGCAGGCTGTGGAAGATCGTTAGTTCAGCAATTCGAGATCCGAGTGTGCCGCATGACGGAGTGAGCTCCCGTCTCTAGTTCTAGCTCCTGCCAACCTGAATTCCTTATATTAAAACACAACAATGCATGCGGAAAGTAAAGTGAAGTGAAGTGACTCCTCATTCTTTGTGAGAGGCAAAGCAAACTCCTCATTCTGTGTGAGGGACAAAGTAGGGTTGCCAGGTGCGATCGTTGTGCTGGCAGGGGGATTGGGGGGGCTGTCCAGGAGTGGGCGGTGACATCCCCGACATGGTGACATCACACAGAAGTGCCATCATCGCGTCAGCGACTTCAGGGCCACATGACCACAGAAACATCTTCGGACAGCCCTGGCTTTTCGACTTTGAAACGGAGATGAGCACCGCAACCCTAGAGTCGGACTCGACTGGCTTTCGAGCAAGGGAACCTTTACCTTTAACCTTGTACTCAGTCTAATCTACTTTTCACTTCTAAAACTTATTATATATAAGCTCAGCCTAAACACCTGTGAATCAAAAATTTATCCAGTCCAGATAGTTACGATTTGAGGGTAGTAGATCATTTTCCACGAAATATGTGATCAAAGGGAACCACCTACACACAAATTTGGTATGCGACCCCGCAGCTCAGCGTCTTAACCACTTGAGCCACCGCAGCCCTGTTGAGGCTATCATACTTGTTTCACATTATGAGAAGACCAGGCTAAATGATGTACAATTGCTTTGGTATCACACTTAATCTTTTCCCTCACTGACAGGGATCTTTTCATGTAACTTTGTAACACTTGTTTATCTCAATGCCATATAGGTTCACTGTTTCACTCCAGTTTGTTATGACACTCAGACTTTCCTTTAACTTTTCTTCACTTAAACTTTACTTTTTCCTATACGCTCAGCTTTCAGCTCTCTTTCTCTTTCTCACTGAACAACCACAGCTGTCCACTACTAACTGCTTCAACACAGAACTACCTGTCTCCTCAACTGTCAACTTGTAACTGAAACTCCTGACTGACTCACATACTCATCCAACTAGATTCACTTCCAAAACCCCTCCCCCTCTCTGTCAACCACCAATCATACCACACTTGCCTCTCTCAACCACTCTAGTCTATCTACCACAGCCATGCAACCAAACTTTTAAAGGGACACACACAAAAAAACACAAGGAATCGTTACACTAAGTAACCAGGATGATTTTGCTTCTGGGGAGAGGAAGTCCTGATTAAATAAAGGGGAGATCAGTTCATCTCTTAGAGCTGAAAATCTGGGACCATCAAGCAAAATATGACCCACAGAACCAATTTTACTGCTGCCACAATTACACACTCAATCTGACTATGAAATCCAATTAAATCTTCCTGACATCACAGCTGAAGGTAGGGGATTCAGGCACGCTAGTTTAAATGCCCTTCTACACCTTGGAAGAATTATCTCAGATAAGTAGTTTGGCATCATTGTTGGAGGCTGGATGCCTACTGAAAAGGCTGAGCACACGAGGCGGGCTCTAATCGATGTGCTCTCGTAGTCAAAGTCTCTCAAACATCTTCTAATGAGCTGTGACAGTTCTCGTCTACTTATGGCTTCTATCACATCATGGGTGATACCCAGACATAATAGTTTACAGTCCAGTAATTTGTCCCAATCACTTGTGTGGTGGTCCAGCTTAGCTAGTGCAAGGAGGTTTAGTTCTGGGTTTGATTTTAGAGTCCTAATTTTCAAATTGAATGATCTTCCCCAGGCCTTTGCCTCATGTATTTGAATTCTGCTCAGTGCAAAATCGGAAAGAGATTACTCTAAATACTGCTTCATGGGGGAGAATGGCCCAACTGAATTCCTTATATTAAAACACAACAACCCATACATCACAAACTATCATGTCAGCGTGAAGGGCAGATTTCATTGTTGTCTCCATGTAGGAAGTTGGCCTTCAAAATGAAGAATTCACCATCATTCAGTCTTCAAAAGCAGGGTGAAACGGTTCAAGTCCAAGAGCAGTCATCATCAGCTACCTTTATTGGCATCACAACAAAACATACATCATCAAGGGATAAAAGTACAACCTTCGGCGTTGGAATTAAGACATTCCTCTCAATGGCACAACATAGAAATTTAGCCACCTAATCAGTGCTCTCAGCGTTATGGGAAGATAGTAGAAAAACCATCTTGCAAACATCAGATTGACCCTCGCAAATGTGTAGCAGAGGTTCTAGATATATGGCACAGTTTCGTGCCTAGAGCAGTCAAATACAAATACAGTACCTTTATTGGCATAAAATATCAAATACACATGCAGCATAGAGCCTCAAGATAGGCTGGAGGGGTATCACATTCCGAATTGCCTTAATATGAGCCTCTCCTCCTAGATACCTCATAAAAGAAATTTGCTACAGGTTCCAGAATTTCTATATTATGTGAAGACAATAAAGAACTAATTTTATGCTCATCAGATTGGCCCAAAAGGGGGTCCAACACAGGTTCAATATAAACAACACGGATGTCACAGTGGAATTTACAGTACAATAGCACATGTCCAATGGATTCGATTTCCCCCATCCCACAGGGGCACAATCTATCTTTATAGGGAATTTTGTTGAACCTTCCCGGTAGAACAGCTGAGGGAAGGACGTCGAACCGTGCTAGCATGAAAGCCCTACGAAGATGGGGCTGAATCAGTCTTGCGAGGTATCCTGAGGAAATATGGCTAAAAGAAAGTCCCATACTCACGGGAGAGCAATGTCTGTGCGCAAGTCTCCTCAGATCTTGCACCTCTATATCGAGGAGTCTTTGTTTGAGTATGTGATGTCATTGCATCGGGAATGGTGCCACACAACAGCTGGCTGGAGGTGGGTAGAAGCCCCCAAAATCAGGGGATCTCCTGCCTGGACCAGGGGTCTGGCAACCCTACGACGATGTGACTCCTCACTCTAACCCGGAGTCGCCAACCTTTTTGAGCCTGTGGGCACCGTTGGAATTCTGACAAAGTGTGAGGGGTACAGTCACAAAATGGCTGCCAGAAGAGGGGAAGCCAACTACAAAATGGCCGCCACAGCTTAACCAGTCACACAGTGAAGATCCCTGTGCTGTGGTGGCAGCTGCTGCCAAAACAATATTTTTAAAAATCTGTACAGCAAATCAAATCTTCAGACAGAAGCCTTGCTGGGCAGAAGTGCCAAATGTCCCCACCCACATTCTAAAAACACTTGGCAGGTGCCAGTAAACATGTTGGCAGGCACCACGCTGGGGAGTGTCTGTTCTAACCTATCCAGCATTTACAGGGGGAAAATGTTTAATTTTTTTGCTGCTGATGCACTGAAGTAATCCTAACATTGCCCTCCCTCCTAGGTTAAATGCTGTTGTATAATTTAGATGTCAGCTGGGAATCTGTCTAGAAGAAGCAATGTGGAACAGTCCAAGAGTGAATACTGGGTGTCACATCCCCAGTGGGGTGTACACACAAGATACTAGCTCTATCTGGTATTTCCCACCACAAGAGGAGGGAGTGGAGTCAAACAGGATAAAGCAAAAACGGGTTTCTTTGTCTGGGGTTTGGTCAGCTGATCTTTTTTTGACAAGCTAAGGAGCGCATTTGGTGACCTCCTAGAGAACATGTGGCTGCAGGAGGTTGAGGTGACCCACCTCCTCCAACTTACATTTTGCTGTAGCTTAAATTGATGTCGCGTTGTGGTTATTCTCTTCCCACAGAGAAGCCCTGAATTGGACTGTGCTGAACAAGGCACACGGAGGAGGTAGGAAAACCGCCAGCCTCTTTAACTACAAACACAACCTTGGCTCCTGAGATTTCGCTGCCCACTCAGTGCCAATGGTGAAGGCTAGCCAAGACTTCCAATTTAAGGAAAGGGGGGTTCTGAGCATTTTAAAAAGGGTTTCGTTTCACAGGAGGACCAAGTCTCCTGTTTTTGGCTGGCAGGGATTAAAAAGGTTTGGTTCTTTTTGACATGGAAGAACAAATCTATAAGGAAGGCAAGAAGAAGAGGAGGAGGAGGAGGAGGAGGAGAAAATTGGATTTATAACCTGCCCTTCACCTGGAGTCTCAGAGCAGCTTACAAACTCCTTTCCCTTTCCCTCCCCACAACCGACACCCTGAGAGAGCTCTTTCCAGAACTGTCCTTGAGAGAACCGTTCTGACAGAACTTGTGACTGACCCAAGGTCACACCAGCAGCTGCAAGTGGAGGAGTGGGGAATCAAACCCGGTTGTCCCAGATTAGAGTCCGCACTCCCGACCACTACACCAAACTGGCTCTCGTGTGAGACCCAGGACAGCAGTGGATAGTCCTGTCGTATCCAAGTACTGTCCTGACCTGGATGATCTCATCAGATCTCAGAGCTAAGCAGGGTCAGTCCTGGGTAGTATTCAGATGGGAGACCTCCAAGGAAGTCCAGGGTTGCTACACAGAGGCAGGTAGTGGCAAGCCGCCTCTGAACATCTCTTGCCTTTGAAAAACCTACAGAGTCGCCATAAACCATCTGCAATTTGACAATGCTTTCCATCACCACCAAAGCACTACCGTTTTTTGAGTGGCACCAGCAGGCTTTCACCCTACAACCCCTTGGGACATATCTTCCCTCGTACCACAAAAAAGAGAACTCAGATTAAGATGCTTTCAAATATATGGTTCTTAACAACAAACACGCCTTCCCGCCTTCTTGTTTTTTTAAAGGTAAAGGTAAAGGTTCCCTTGCTCGAAAGCCAGTCGAGTCCGACTCTAGGGTTGTGGTGCTCATCTCCGTTTCAAAGCCGAAGAGCCAGCGCTGTCCGTGGTCATGTGGCCGGCATGACTAAACACCAAGGTGCACGGAACGCTGTTACCTTCCCACCGAAGTGGTACCTATTTATCTACTTGCAATTTCTTGCTTTCAAACTGCTAGGTTGGCAGGATTTTTTAATTGTTTTTTTTATTCCCTTTAAATTTGTTGTTAAAACACAGTCTGGGATACATCTGCATGTTTTTGGGAAAGTTTAAATAGCCTTCTTTATTCATTATTTACAGGAGCCAGATGCTGCAGAGAGCGCGACGGCCTTTGGAAGGAAGGGAGCCTTTCCAATTTAGCAATGTAATTTAAATGGAAATATCTGGGTCTGTGTGCAGTCACTTTCTACCCCCACTGAAGAGTGAAACTACCTTTCCACAAACCTGTTACCGCTCCAGTTTTTGGCTCCTGATCTGGAGATGTTAGTGTGTTGCCTTCTCAAAGCACATTTTACAGTATTTTTAATAGTGGGCACATCTGGGCACATCATAAAAGATTGCACCAATCAAAGATCAGCCTCTTTTGGAGTTCGTAAAAAGAGAGTGAAATTTGGAATTTCCAGTGCCGTTGAGCAGAGCTAACCACCAATCCAGGTTCTAGATTGCACGTCCCCAAAATACTGGAGCTGGTTGATACTCAAATCAGACTGTGAATGAACTCTCCTCTTCTTTCCTGGGTACTCAAAGCACCAGAGTGAATGTCTACTGTGTGTTGTTGTTGTTTTTAATTAAATGGAATACATGGTCAAACATGGATAACATCTACCCTTACATGTGTGGTACTTCATTATATTCTTTTTATTATATTAGCTCCCTCTCAGTCGAAATGATTTTCCCCATCAGAGCTTGGTTGGAGGGAAATGTGTGAGCACTCCAGTCAGATATCAACCGGGAGGAAGACTGAGCACTTATTCAAAACAGACTTAAAGGAGTCCTCCCTCTTAAAACTTTTGTACAATTAAGGAGGACTGATATTAATAAAGGGGTTGTGCAATATCTTTTGTGATATATTAAGAGACGATATTTTGGCCCTGTGACAGTCCTCCTGAAAAAGTTAAAAAATTAATCAGTATTCTTTCCACAGTGGCTAAAATTCTAATTGCAAAGTATTGGAAAGATACTAAGGTGCCAAATATAACTCAGTGGTGGTATAAAGTTTGGGATCTATTCATGCTGGACAATTTCTCAATTTATCACTCCAATAACCAAAATGAGAGTGACTTTTCCAACCCATTAAATATCTGGTACCCTATCTTAGATAAAATAGACATTGATACCTTTGATTGAGAAACTATCTAAAGCCAAATACAAGTTATTGGTATTTGGTTAGTCTAGATTTCCTAAGTGAGACTTTTTTTATATATTGACTTTTTATGCTACTATTCACTGTGTAATTGTTGACAAAGAGTCGCCATTTTGTATTGTAGTTTTTTATAGTAAAATAAATTAAAAATTGAAAAAAGAGACGACATTTAGACGTTTGATATATGATTCTTTCTATGTGATATTTTATTATCGTCGGTAGCACGGGATTTGCTGGGTTTGGGTATTTCCTACATACCGTGGGTCCTATTTTGGTTTTGAGATATCAACCGGGGCAGAACCTGACCAGAGCACTTCAGTTTGTTATTTTGGGTTTGAAAAAGCGGGTTTTCCGCATTCTCATTTTCCTCACATGTGTTCCTGTTGCTTCAGAGGTTTTGTCCCCTGTTCCACATGTGTTTTACTCCTCCTAGTGGTCGACTCTGTATTACATCACTTTGCGTCCATCATAAAAACCTGCAGTTTAAATCTCCAGGGAGATATGCCGGATATAAAGCAGTGTGATATCGAATTGACCACTAGAGGGAGCAAAACGCATGCAGAATGGGGGGGGAAGAAGTAACAGGATCACACAAACAAGGAAAATGGGAATGCAAAAAAAGCCCCAAGGTTCCCTTCAGCTTGGTTTCTTTCCATGTGAAAGGAGGGGTTGTCTCCTATGCTTCTTCTGTTTGTTGTTGTTCAGTCGCACAGTCGAGTCCGACTCTTCGTGACCCCATGGACCAGCTCCCACCAGGCCCTCCTGCCTTCCGCTGTCCTCTGAAGTTGGCTCAATTTCATGTTCGTTGCGTCGATGACACTGTCCAACCATCTCATCCTTTGCCGTCCCCGTCTTCTTTGACCTTCAATCTTTCCCAGCATCAGGGTCTTCTCCAGTGAGTGCTCCCTTCTCATTTGGTGGCCAAAGTATTTGAGCTTCAGTTTCATTATCTGGCCTTCCAGGCAACAGTCAGGGTTGATTTCTTTTAGGATTGACTGATTTGCTTTGACCATGCGGACTTTTGTTGGCAGGAAGATGTCTCTACTTTTTATCATGCTGTTTAGGTTCGCCATCGCTTTCCTCCCAAGGAGCAGGGGTCTTTTAATTTCATGGGTACTGACACAGTCTGTGGTGATCTGGGATCCCAGGAACGTGAAGTCTGTCACCACTTCCACGACTTCCCCTTCTATTTGCCAAGGAGTGATGGGGCCGGATGCCATGATCTTAGTTTTTTTGATGTTGAGCTTCAAGCCCACTTTTGCGCTCTCCTGTTTTACCTTGAGCAAGAGGCTCTTTAGGTCCTCTTCACTTTCTGCCATCAGAGTGGTATCGTCTGCATATCTGAGGTTGTTGATCTTTTCCCCAGCAATCTTAATTCCTGCTTGTGATTCATCCAGGCCAGCATTTCGCATGATGTACTCTGCATATATATTAAATAAACAAGGTGACAATATACATCCTTGTCGTACTCCTTTTCCTATGCTAAACCAATCAGTTGTTCCATATCCGGTTCTAACTGTTTACTGTGTTTTAATTATTTCTCTTATTGAAAGAGCCGAATGAACCCAGCGTCAACACAAGAAACAACAACGTTGTACATGGACTGAGGTAGGCATGGTATTATGAAAATCTAAACACCAACAGTCAACATCAACCATCAGTCATCAACCAAAAAGAAGACTGCAACCAAGAAATCAGAAGGTGATTGATATTGGGAAGGGCAGCCATGAAGATCCTTAAGTATAAGGATGTGTTGCTGATGCTCACGATCAAGATAATTCATAATGTAGTATTCCCCATTAGTATATATGAGTGTGAAAGCTGGACAATGAAGAAAACTGGCAGGAAGAAAGCTGATGCATTCAATGCTTGAGGAGAGCTTTACGGGTACCGTGGACCTCCAAAAAGACAAATCCGTGGGTTCTAGATCGAATCAAGCCTGAGCTCTCCCTAGAAGCTAAAATGACCAAACTGAGGCTATCGTATTTTGGTCACATTATAAGAAAAGAGATGCTGGAAAAGAGAATAATGCTAGGAAAAGTGGAAGGCAGCAGGAAAAGAGGAAGACCCAACGTGAAATGGATTGACTCAATCAAGGAAGCCACAAAGGGTTGCCAGGTCTGTGTTGGGAAATACCTGGAGACTTTGGGGGTGGATCCAGGAGGGGGCAGGGTTTGGGGAGGGGAGGGGCCTCAGCATGGTACAATGCCATAGAATCCACCCTTCAAAGCAGCCATTTTCTCCAGGGGAGCTGATCTCTGTCAGCTGGAGAACAGTTGTAAAAGCAGGAGATCCCCAGGCCCCACCTGGAGGCTGGCAACCATAAAGCCACACGACAATCAGTTTGCAAGACCTAAGCAAGGTTCTTAATGATAGGAAGGAATTGGAGGTCCTCAATTCACAGAGTCACCATGCATCGGAAGCAACTTGACAAACACAGAAGTATAAACAAGAATTTTAAAAGGCTCCCCAAAAGGAAAATCAGAACATAACACGTAGAAAACTAAAGTCTTCGAAAAAATAGTAGAAGTTATGCAGATATTTAAAAACAAATGGTCCTAAGCTACCACCCACTGTAAGGATCCAAGTGGGGCCCAGGACTAATGGAAACCTTCAGACAGAGATGTTCAGATGTTCTGTCAGCAAGTACATCCCCTAGTGAAAAAGCCAGGTTCCCAGAGAAGAACAACGCAGGTCACAAAACACAGTCTTTGAGGAAGTAAAGCATGCATTTGGGGGGAGAATTCTGCTCCTGGGCAAAAGGGGGCAACAGCTTGGTAACCAAGAGGGCGGCGATCAGGTGTGCATCCAAGAGGCGGCAGTTCATAAAGCGGGAATGGGTCTAGAGAGGAAAGGGGAGTCCCCATGTCAAATTAGAAACTGGGCAAAGTCAGGAAATGGAAGGGAACATAGGTGACAAGACAGACTGAGCATGGCAACAGCAATGGCCTCATTTGTGGCAAGATGCTGCAATGAGATTCGGGGTCCTTGATTAATGATCTGAACGGCATTTCTGCAGGGGTCATTTCGTAGAAAAAGAGGTTCAGGAGGTCATTAGCATAACTCATTTCCATATGCCACACCCCCTGACATCACCGGAAGTGTGTCAGAAGGCATCATCCACCGCTCAGGCTCCACTGGACTGTTTTGGATTGCTAGCTGGGGTGAACGTGCAGATCTGCCCTCACAGAGGAGGGAGAGCTTGTACCTGAATAAAACTTGGTCTTAAAGCTGCCACTTGACTCTTTTGGATTGCCATCTTTGTGGGGAGGGGAACACACAGATCTGTGCAGGAAGGAAGGAAGGAGGGAGGGCGGGAAAGAGAAGGAGGGAAAGAAATAGGGAAAGGAGAGAAGGAAAGAGGGAGGGAAAGAAATAAAGAGAGCAGGAAAAAAGGACAGAAAGAAAGAAAAGGAAAGAAAGAGAAGGAAAGAGGGAGGGAAAGAAAGAAAGAAAGAGGGCAAACAGATGGGGGGGGAGGGAGGCTCTCCCACCCACCCCCGATCAAGTCCTTGTCACTCCCCATGGCTCCCTCACCCCTCATCAAAGCCCTGCCACCCCCATGGCCCACCCCCCAATCAAGCCCCCGCTGCCGCAACCCTGCACCAGACAGGTGCCAGGAAAGGTGGGCGTTGGGGCTCCGGAGGCCTTCCCCAGGCTCTGCTCCTTGGCGGGGGCGGGGGGGCCTCTGAAACTTACCTGGCTGCTTCTTGCTCCTCATGGCCTGGGGCTGCTGGGAGCAGGGGGCGGGGCTTGCATGTGCCACGCCCCCTGGGCTCTTTACTGCTGGAGCTCTGCTCCTGTGCGCTCCTGTAGGAAATGACCCCTGCATTACTGGATGATGATGTTCTCTCCCAGGTGCTTCCAGAGGCTGCCTCTTAGTTCAGCCACAATGACAGAATCAGGTTCAGTCCTGCAACCGCTTTACTTTACAGCCTTCTGTATGGGCCAAAGACTTCTTGTTGCTTGTTTTTCACACTCCACATGATAAAATTAGGCCTCAAACATCAAGGGGGAGGTGGCCAGGACAAAATGGAGGCAGTGTAGTAACTGATGCTTGGACTCTCAGGGACCTGGTATACCCAACTTTGGCAGAGGAAGAGGAGGGCGAGGACGAGGAGGAGGAGATTGGATTTAAAGCCAGCCCTTCACTCGGAATCACAGAGTGGCTTACAATCTCCTTCCCTTCCACTCCCCACAACAGACACCCTGTGAGGTAGGTGGGGCTGAGAGAGCTCTTTCAAGAACTGCTATTGAGAGAACAGCTCTGAGAGAACTGCAGCTTGCCCAAGGTCACCCAGCAGCTGCATGTGGAAGAGTGGGGAATCAAACCTGGTTCTCCTAGATTAGAGTCCGCGCACTTAACCACTACACCAAACTGGCTCTCAGAGGTTATCTTTGCAACCAAGGCCCCAGTCACACAGAAAGTTTTGCCCCGCAAGAGGGACGGATTGGGGGCGCATCAAATGGAGCACACGTGTCCCTGATCCATCCTTTCCGGGGGGGGAAACGCGCAGCAAAAAAGAACCTAGAAAAGAGCACTACCTACCTGAAACTCCACACTAAGGGTGGACGTGGGATTGCCGGCGTGCCCGTCTTCCGCAGCATTTGAGGCTCCCGGCCAAACTGCGCATGCGCACACATGCGCAGCTGGCTGCCTCGCTCTTCGTTCCATGGCTCCCCCCTCCCCGGCATCTGATCGTGCTGGGGAGCAACTGAGCGGCGGCTCGGGGGATCTGTGTGATCCCGCCGCCGTGCACCTATTTTGATGCGGCTCAGAAAAGCCATGCTGGGGGCGGGCCCCCCCCCCCCCCCCCGTGTGACCGGGGCCCAACTGGAGAAACAATGGATCTATAGGGGCCATCTGCCAGTGCCTTACTCCCTTTAAGATCAATTCATTGTCACTGACAGTCCGAGCAGACAGGACTGACCCTGATGGACCAATGGTCTCATTCAGTGCGCTGCCAAGTACCTTTCTCATTTTAAGGAGAGCATGTGCATTTAGAAAGTTTGAGGGTGAGGCCAAATTTGCCTCCTTGTTTTGAAGTTAGGCCTCACAGATGTGGCCCTCCATCAAGGTCCATGCGTGTCATGCAACAGAATTCATTGTTAAGCAGAATCACGTCCTATCTTGAGTAGTAGTTGTCCCCTTATAAAATCACCGCTTTCATCAAAACATGGTATCTAAAAGCTATGCCCATTAGTGGGCATTCTCTCTTCTGTAGGATGCCGACCTTGAATAAGATAATAGCAAGGCCTTCATAGAGATATTTCCTCTTTCGTTACTGCAGTGCTTTATCATCAGTGAGGTGCAACACCATTGTAATCGTCATATAATAAAGCAGGAGATTAGTTTTCCAAAACTAGATACTCATGGTTGTTTTCTGATCTCGGGTTCTTTAATGTTCTTATTTTGCCCAGCCTATAGCCTCTCCTGCCCTTCTTTGGTTAATTTCCACAAATTCAATCGTATGAATGGCATACAGTGCATCAGGGGGAAAAAATCAAAGCCTGGCATAGAAATTAGACTTATTTCATTGTAATTGGCTGCACTACCATCCCAATCCCCTGGTGATAAGAAAACCTGGTTCATTGTAATAGCATTCTTATTTTCTCCACAAGTAACTACTAAATCAAAGTGTCAGAAATCCATAAGAAATATCAGCAGAGGAATAATAAACCAACCCAATGCCAGCTGATTGGTTCAGTAATTACTAACCGCCTTACAGAATAAGTGGTTTTAACAGACCTCTAGAAGGTCAGAAGAGAGGTAGAAAGTTGGATTTCCCAGGGCAGAGCGTTCCAGAGCCCAATCACGTTTTGTACCACTTGAAGTTGCTGAACACTCTTCAAATACAGACCCAGATATTTATTTATTTATTCAATTTTTATTCCTCCCTCCCTGCCAAAGGCAGGCTCAGGGCAGCCTACAATGAAAGTTAAAATATATTAAAACACACGTACTTGTAGGATACAACATCATAAATACAAGACATACCTATTCATAGTACAGAACAAAACAATACAAGGTAAAATAAAGTGCTGGTAGCGACGGCGTCCCGGAGACCATGATGGAATATGCTCGAAAATGGCCCCCGTCAACATCCGACCTAGCTGGCTATTGATGTCAGTATAAAGGTCTTAAGAAGCAGAAGGAGAAGGAGAAGGAGAAGGAGAAGAAAAAGAAGAAGAAGAAGAAGAAGAGACTGGATTCATACCCCGCCCTTCACTACCCAAAGGTATCTCAGAGCGGCTTACAAACTCCTTTCCCTTATTTATTTATTTATTTATTTGGCTTCTATCCCGCCCTTCCACGTGGGCTCAGGGTGGCTAACAAGAGGCAAATTGCCACACATAACCATAAAAACCAGATAAAACAATTACATTTACATTTTACAATTTAAAATCAGAGCTCACAACAATATATCATCCAAGACGGGGACTCCAATGCAAGGTTTCAGAGGTTCTACAGTCTCTTCTTGATCAGTCTGCACTCTGTCCGTTCTCCATTCCCAAGGCCAGTTCGCATTGCCAAAGATGGCAGTGCGGTGGTGGTACAGTGACGGTGGTGGCTCCTACTCAAAAGCCTGGTGGAAGAGCTCCGTCTTGCAGGCCCTGCAGAACTGCATAAGGTCCCGCAGGGCCCTGACCTCCTCCGGGAGCTCGTTCCACCAGATAGGAGCTGCCACCGAAAAAGCCCTGGCCCTAGTCGCAGCATATTTGACATCTCTAGGGGCTGGGACAGCCAGAAGGTGTTTTGCCCCCAACCGTAGTGCCCTTGGGGGAACATATGGGGAAAGGCAGTCCCTTAGGTAAGCTGGACCCTGGCCATATAGGGCTTTATAGGTAAGAACCAGCACTTTGAAGCGGACCCGGTACGCTATTGGCAGCCAGTGCAGCGCCTTCAGAACAGGCTGGACGTGGTCTCGCCTAGAGAGACCCATCAACAGCCTGGCTGCTGCGTTCTGCACCAGCTGCAGCTTCCGGATCTGTGACAAAGGCAGCCCCATGTAGAGAGCGTTGCAGTAGTCCAACCTCAAGGTGACCGTCACGTGGATCACTGTGGCCAAGTCATCGCGGTCAAGGTAGGGAGCCAACTGCCGTGCCAGCCGCAGATGGTAAAAGGCAGACTTGACAGTGGCTGCTACCTGGGCCTCCATCGTTAAAGAGGAGTCCAGGAGCACTCCCAAACGCCTAACCCTCACGCCGGCACCAAAGGCACCCCGTCGAAGGCCGGGAGAGGGAGCCCCAGCCCTTATCCGACCCGACTTAAGCCCAGGACCTCTATCTTCGCCGGGTTCAGCTTCAGCCGACTCAGCCTGAGCCAACCAGCCACAGCTTGCAATGCCCGATGCCTTCCCACAACAGACACCCTGTGAGGTAGGTGGGGCTGAGAGAGCTCTGACAGAAACTGCTCTTTTTTCAAGAACAGCTCTTATCAGAACTATGGCTTGCCCAAGGTCATCCAGCCAGGTGCAAGTGGAGGAGTGGGGAATCAAACCTGGTTCTCCCAGATTAGAGTCCGTGCACTTAACCACTACACCAAACCGTTCAGTTAGCATTGTTGGTGCTGTTGATGTTATTAGTGGATGTTATTAGTGGTGGCTCCTAATCGATAGATCATGCCAAAGTAATCAAGACTGGTTGTTAGTTACTGTGGCACTCCATTCTTGTGTTGTGGGGGCCCAGCAGTCACGTGTTTTAGTAGCACAATACACATGATCCTGAAATGTGTCAACTGGGCAACATTTGGATTTTTTGTGTAGGCCCAGCATCCCTGCACATAAACAAGAAACCTGATTTTCCCCCCACCCAGAGCTCTGGTTCGAGTTCGTGAAAGCTGGATCTGCCTGGAAATCCACATTGCCCAATTCACATGTTATGAGTTCATGCATATCGGTTGTATTCCAGGGACACACAGGTCCCAGAATGTGTGAATGGAATGCCAGCATAACATCTGTTATCATGAGTTACAATTGTACCATACAAGAAGCCTCATATTTCCAAGAAAGGAATCAGAGGGTGCATTCAGATGGTTCTTTAGATCCGCACAAGGCATGGGTGCCTCATGGATTTAGATGTAATGTTTTCACATCAACATGTGGGAAACGTCTGTCTTCTGTGAGCATCCCATTTTGCCGCGCTTAGGAGCCCTACTAAAAAGATACTACTTTAAATCTAGAGTTTTCGGTTCCGACGGGCCACTCGTGGACTTTCTCCCGTCTGATTGTTCCAGCGCACAATTAAAAATGGCGCCTGTTCAGGATGGTCTGACGTCAGACCATCCCGAACGGGCGCCATTTTAAAAAAAATCTTGATTCTGCGCATGCACGAATAACCAAGGACGCAATATTATGCCTATGCGCATGCACACACTTCTGTGTTTTTTTTTAAAAAAAAACCCACCGCACATGCGCCTCATTCAGTGGACGCCATCTAGACAATCCACAGCGGATGCAGCGTGCGGTAAGGCGATCCCCCCAGGGGATGTCTGGTCGTGCGAGGATGGATTAAAAAGATCGGGATCAAATTTGAGCTGGCAAAATGGCGGGATTAGCTGTCCATCTGAACGTACCCAGAGACGGTGACTTACCTCAATCTGCTCACCCATTTCATGGCTGAGTTGAAATCTGACCTAGTGGCCCATGCTCTTTGTCTCACTAGATCCAGCACGATGTAAGCAGGTGGAAATACAAAGCCAGTAGAAGAATGCATTCCTGTCTCTTGGAGAACCCTTCAAAGGCAGAGCTGAGAGAAACGGTAATGCAGATCAAAGTCAACTGGTTAAAGAATCCAACTGAAGATACTGGATCACTCACTACGTCCTATTCAAGTTCTGCCAACCAGGAGGCCACAGCTTTTATGGCTGTCAACAAACTCACTCAGAAATGATTTTACACTGCACACATTCTCTCTCAGTAATGACCATTAAAGCTTTTCAGTGCTTAACACAACAGCCATGACCTTTCAAAAATAAAAGCAGCAATTAAAAAAACTTACACTGTGTGTTACACGAAAATATGTCAATTCACCAGCCCCCTGACAATCTGAAGTTAATTTCAGCCATCTACTGTGCAAACCTTTCAAAAGATAATTAACAGCTGTTTCACCACTTGAAAGCTATACAATTAAGAGACAGTTTCTTTGTGTCCACAGGTCACCAAGAAAAATGTCTTTTTTTAATGTACTTGTTATTTGTAGTTGCTTTTTGCTCCCGAAAGATCTAAAATACACAGAGCAGTAAAAAAAAATAAATAAATACCAGCGCAGCAGCCATGGTGAGATCACCAACACAACAAAACACGAATCCATCAGCAATAAACTGATCACAGCAAAATCCATTCAAAATACAATCTCATTCTTTGAAGTGTAATTCATCATGGAAAACCTCGATTCAGGACCAGTTCAAATGTTTAAATACTGCAGGTGATGTTCATTCAGATGAGGCTGTGGCATGCTGAGCAGTTTTAAATGACCTTTGAGGAGAGGCCCTGGCTTCCTCTTTGGCATCTCCGGTCAAGCAGGTGATGTGGAAGACCTCATCCTGAGGCCCTGAGGAGTTGCTGCCAGTCACAGTAGACAATACTGAACTTGACAAAGCAGTGGTCTGACTTGAGATGAGGCACTTCATTTTTTTTCCTCTTGTGGACTTGTTAATTTTACTGGGGTACCTGCAGCATCTTCAGGTGGAATTGTGAACTTCCACATCCTTACTAGACTATCCAGACAAGCACGTTTCAAAATGCTAGCTGCCTAACAGTGAAAAATCTTGATAAAAATGCAGCGTGGGGGGGGGGATCTGTGACTGAAGAATAAACTTGGGTTTGAATCTACTTAGTGAAGAATTAAGTGAATTTACGGTTCAGTACACGCTTGTACCAATCACCTCTAAAAGAATCAATGCTCTCTGGTTAGATGGAAGCACAACTAGGCTTGGGCATGAACCAACCAACTCACAAACTAAAGTTTGTCATGAATTTTGGCCGGTTTATGGTTCACGAAGAAATGTTCGCTAACTGAAGAACTGCCATGAACTGTCATGAGTTTTGATGCAGTTCATGGTGGTTCCTGGCAGTTCATGAAGAGCAGGAAAAAAAACACTTTCTGCTCCCCACCACTTTTTGTGGGAAGCAGAAAACAGGGGGTTGAACATTAAATGGCTCACAAACTGATACAAACTGGGTCAGTTTGCAAACTGGCATGTCGGTTCATGGTTCAGTTTGTGTTTCAGCTACAAACCACAAACCAAACCATATTGCCCATCCTTAAGCACGACCCACCTTCTTGACATTCAATAATAAATCGACATGCAACAATTGACATGTTCCCTGGAAGGCCAGATACTGAAGCTGAAGCTCAAATACTTTGGCCACCAAATGAGAAGGGAGCACTCACTGGAGAAGACCCTGATGCTGGGAAAGATTGAAGGTCAAAGAAGATGGGGACGGCAAAGGATGAGATGGTTAGACAGTGTTACCAGTGCAACGAACATGAAATTGAGCAAACTCCGGAGGACAGAGGAAGACAGGAGGGCCTGGCGTGATGTGATCCACGGGGTCACGAAGAGTCAGACTCGACTGTGCGACTGAAGGACAACAACAATAAACATACTGAAGAACAGCATGTGGGGTGTTTTAGATTCTGGCACTTCACTTTTGGACTTTAAAAAAAGAGAGGTGCTTTTTAGCCCTGCTGACCTGCTAACTGCCTTAGAGTTTTTCATCATGCCCAGTTCGTGCCTAATAGACTATACATAAACAGAGTAGCCCCAATGCTGAAGTTCAAGAGCTTTTCTGTGGGGAAGCTAATATGCCTACTGGAAGAGACAGAAATCCATTGTTTGCTGCTCTGCTAAGCAGTTAACACTCTGGGCCTCAACAACCTCCTATGTTCCCAACGTCCCCAGTGCTGAAGGATCCTTCCCTTCCCCCACAATGACTCTGCTTGCTCTCCAAGCCTCCATCCACCTGAGCAGCTTTCCTAAACTCCACAGGGCCTCCTAAACTCCACTAGAACTTCTGCCACTCTCTTCCTCATTGGCTGAGAACTCAGCCAATTGCAAATGCCCATTGTGAAAGGTGGAGCCCAGTAATGTACCTCAGCAACACAGGAGCCAATGAAAGCAGCACTCTGAACTAGCCAATAGCAGCCAGGTGCCAGGGTAGATTGAAGATCTGACAGGGGACAGTTTAGTGGGTTAGGATCTAAGGGCTGAGAGCTGAAGGGTGGGAGAGGGAAAGGAGAGAGAAGGGTTAGTTTAATAAAGTAGGAATTAAAGGTATGTGAAGATATTAAACCTTTGGGTTAATTTAATCTCCAGGTGGAACCTGGAAATCTCCTGGAATTACAACTCATCCCCAGACTACAGAGATCAGTTTCCCTGTAGAAAACAAACTGCTTTGGAGGGTGGACTCTATGGTAGGGTAATTTACCGAATTTTGAAAAGCAAAAAAGAGGACATGAAAGCTTATATCCAGAATTAAACTTTGTGGGTCATAAAGGTGCCACTGGACTCCAACTTCATTCTGCTGCTTCAGACCAACACGGCTACCCACCCAAATCTACTTCAAACAACTGATCACTATAACAAATCTCATTTTAAATACTCCTACTATTTAAGCCGAAGCTTGCCTCTACTGGGGGACTACAGGGCAAAACAGGCTCAGCCTCCCAACCCAAAAAGAGGACATTTTCCCCAAGCCAGGAACAGAGATTTGGAAGAATTAAATACTAGAGAGACTTCACGAAGGACATTTCTGGAAACTTCAGGAAAAACGTCTTGCACCCGGCCTGACCTGGTCAGTGGGTGGGAAATAGAGAGGTGATAAAACTCAGGGGAGCGAGGAGAAAGGGTTTTTTTTTTTATGCTGAGTCCATAAGAGCAAGGAGCTGCGGTGGCTCAAGTGGTTAAGACACTGAACTGCAGGCTGTGGAAGGTCAGTAGTTCAGCAGTTCGAGACCCGGGTGCCACATGATGGAGTGAGCTCCCGTCTCTAGTTCCAGCTCCTGCCAACCCAGCAGTTCAAAAGCAAGAAATTGCAAAAAGAAAAATAGGTACCACTTCGGTGGGAAGGTAACAGCGTTCCGTGCACCTTGGTGTTTAGTCATGCCAGCCACATGACCACGGAAGTGTCTTCGGACAGCGCTGGCTCTTTGGCTTTGAAACGGAGATGAGCACCGCAACCCTAGAGTCGGATTCGACTGGCTTTCGAGCAAGAGAACCTTTACCTTTACCATAAGAGCAGACAGAACTCTTAACTGAGGTGTTAGCCGAATTGCTCTTTAGGAGAGACAATTGGAACAGTTTAATAATCGGGATTCAGATCAAGTGTATACGCAGGATGGGCTAAGCCGTTACGTTTTAATGAAGAGACGAGGCAGAAGTCAAAACAAATCTTTCTTTACTGAATATGTTGTTCAAGCACACAAGAATAATAATAAAACCACTCAAGCATACAAGGACTAAGAAAATAAGATAGATCTCAGCACATTCGCATTAGCAGGAATATCGTTGGTTTCTTGATGATATATATTTACCAGGGACAAGAGAGGTTTAAGCAGACAGGAAGAGGTCGTTGGTATGAAGGAGGGTTCCCTCTTGGCTCTGTGCAAGATGTTTTAAGGTCTCGGCTGCGAGGGGAGGGGGTGGGCTCAAACGGATTACCAGGTAGCCCGACCCCAAAGGTCAGTGATTGGCTATGATGTCAATATTCAAACTATCGATTAACTAAAGGGGAGGTGTCTGGGCGGAGGCAGGAGGTACGTGCCGGGTCACCAGTAGCGCTGACGTGATGGTTGCTATGTGTAATAGACTTTCTATAGTTGGTCTGCCACGGGAGGACTTCTATTGTTAAGCTTGTCAGGTGTAGACATTCGGTCTGGGCTAGGCTTGATTAGCTTCGGGGTGGTGATCAACCTTAATGTTTGCATACATAAAGAGCTTAACGACTCCGGAGACTCTGCTGGCTAGGTGATAATCATCCTATGCAGCTGGCATTGTCTTTGCTTGTCCCCTGGTTGAACCCTGTGCTTCACAGTTTCTTCACTAGCCCTTGCTGTGTCAAGCATATGTCCATAAGCATAACTCATAACATAGTCCAAAATGGATGCCATTGGTAACAGAGGTCTGGAGGAGGAGGCCGTTAGCCATGTGTTGGCCTGAAGAGCTTCAGGCAAATTTGGAGAGATCTGTAATTTCCTAAGCTAAGGAGCCTGTCCTATATTCTGTTAGGGCATGCATAAAGAGAGGGACAGAGGAATTGCATTTTACCCATTCCTTTTGAATCCCTTGCTCAGTCTGGTGCTGTGCTCAAAGTATGTTTGTGAACATTTTCTTTTTAATAAATGTTTTATAACTTTTGGTGCTGGTAGTGGTTATCTATGCTCCCATTCAGACTGCCAAACGTCTGCCCAGCTCATATGACTGCCCGTAACACCTGCAAGCTAACGGTTACATTATCTAGAAGCTTCTCAGACAGCAAGGTCATACAGAACAATGAGATCAGATACTTCCCAAGTTGTTCCCAGCACACTCGGGAGGCCCCTGTGTGAGAACTGTTACGAGCTGGCACTAACCAAGCAAAGCAGACAGTCATACACATCCACTCCCCCCTTCCCCAATTTGCAGCAGAGATGATAAACAGCAAGGGAAAAGAGCCAGGTGAGACATAGAGCATGAAACATATGAATGTGAGAATACATGTGAAGTCATAACACAACAAATGGAGTGTAAGCAGGAGAAAACATTTGGCAAGCAAGGTTCAAGCTTGACAGTTATGTTCTTCGACCTTTGCTGTGCTAAATGTAGAGGAAATGTGGTGAGGAAGGGGGAGAAATTATACTGTGGCTTATAGTAGTAGTGACCATAGTAGAGAGTCAGTGTAGTGTAGTGCTTAAAAGTGTTGGAGTAATATCTGGAAGACCTGGGTTCAAATCCCCATGGAAGCCCGCTGGGTGACTGTGACAGACTGTCAAGGGTTACTGCCTCACAGAGTGAGAACCTTTAAGTGACAGGCTATTCAAACTGAATTCTGTGTTGAGCGCCAGTTAAGAAATGACAGTTGGGAACTGATAGTTGAAGAAGAGACAGTTTAGCACTGATTGCAAACTGGGAAAGAGGATAGAGGAGTGAGAGGATCACAGGAGATCCCCATTCCAGCTGAAAAGGAACAGAGCTTCTAGTCAAGAGAAGTAATCCTAGTGAAAAGGAAGATGTAACGATTCCTTGTTTATGTGGGTGTGTCTCTTTAAAGGTTTGGTTGCATGGCTGCATGATAGTCTAGAGTGGTTGAAACAGGCAAGTGAGTGTGATTGGTGATTGGCAGAAAGGGGAAGGGGTTTTAGAAAATGTGTGTCAGTCAAGAGTTACAGTTTAGACAGTTGATGAGGACAGTAAAAAACAGGGAGTTAGTTCTGGAGTTGGAGAGAGAAGCTGTCTTGTAGATGATATAGGAATTAGTTCTGTGTATGAAGAAGAGTTGAAGGTATATGAAAGAAGGAAGTAAAGTTAAAGAGAAAAATAAAAAGTCTGAGTGACAAGTATAAATAGAAACAGTAAACATATATGGCCTAAGGAAAAAGTGTTACAAAGTTACATGCCAAAATCCCTGACAGTGGGAGAGAAAAGTGTGAGAAAAACCAGTTGGAATTGTTCAGTATTTACCCATTCATAGATACAGAGTACTATCCTGTTATTTACAAATTATATCAATAAATCTTCTTTTATTTAAGTCTGCCAGCTCTGAAAGAAATAATTTCTCATGAACCACATAGACCCTCATGAAAGCCTAAAACCTCGATTTACCTACCCAGTGATATAAATATTATAGTATGAAGGTTTGGAAAGCCTTGAATTTCCTGGTGGCAGCCGGATATACACAGTAAAGCAAAACATAAAGAACATATTAAAGGGAAACCAGACCTCCCCAGATAAGGGGACGTCACAGAGGATAAGTCTTAAAAGAGGAGTGATCCCTGGTATGTGTAAAGAGAAGGGTTTTGGGAACTTTGTTGTTTGTTCCTGCCTTCTAAATGTGTAGTGTCGGTGAAACACAGAAATCTATGCCTGCGAGTTAAAGCAGAAACTGAAATGAAAGCCTCTCTCTTCAGAGTTTCAAAGACCTTGTTGAAAAGCAGAAACACTTACTTGTTGACAACATATTAGCTAGATTTAGTGTGATTACAAATTTACCTCAGTTCTTATTACTGGTTCACTTCATACGTCCTACCTTACCTTTTCCCCCTCTATGCTAAATAAAATATTTTGTTTATTTTTGAACTTTCAAAAGCCTCTTGTGTGCCATTACAAGAGTAGAATATTAGCAGGTGATTTTGTCTCTTCCTTCAAGTCCTGGGCTGGGCTAGCATCAAATATATAAAATAAGGTGACAGGGTGGGAAAGCCATAGTTTAACAAATAAGAATAGACATGGGGCTGCTCAGCAAGCAAGAAAGAAGAAACAAAGGGGAAATCCTGTGCATGAGGGAGGGAAGAGGGTGAGATGACCATAATGACCTTAGGCAAGTCACACTCTCTCAGCCTAACCTACCTCACAGGGTTGTTATGAGGATAAAATAGAAGAGAGGGAAATGATGTAAGCTGTGTTGGGTCACCACTGGGGAGAAAGGTGGGCTACAAATGAAATAAATAAATGAACAGATGAAATAAAGGGGTTGCTGAGCCTGAGTTGGGAAATTCCCGGAGATTTGCAGGGGGAGCCTGGGGAGCACAGGGCTTGGGGAGGGGCTCAACAGGAATGTGATGCCATAGAGTCCACCCTGTGAGGCAGCCATTTTCTCCAGGGGAACTTATATTTTGCCTGGAGATCAGATGTAATTCTAGGAGAACTCCAGGCCTCCCCTGGAGAGACAACTCAACCTGTTTACTAAAGGCATCTATTTAATTTCAGGGATGGTCCATCCATTTGCTTGGGAGTGCGGTGGACCATGCTGGGACCCTCTTAAGGAAATGATATACCCTGCGAGGCCTCATGTTTTGTAGTTCTGGCATAGATGATACTTGAGGAAGGAACAGTGAGGCCATCTCCAAACAGCTGGTAACACACACTGTACGTTCTTGCTGGATCATGGCCTTAGTCTTTCACCCCGAAATTAATCTATTGTATATATTGTAATATACAATAATATATTTTAAATGTACAATTAAAGTGCCTTTTGAAAACATCAGTTTAAAAGCCAACACGAGAAGCAAGTACCTTTCATCTTTATGAAATGGGGTGTCAAAGACCATGGCATGTGATTAAACTGCCAAATTTGACATTATGCAAATAACTCCACAGCTCACAAAAACAATGCAAACATATGAGAGGGGGATGAGGAACCAAATTGGTAAACACATTAATGGCTGTCTGGTTTCTTAGTGATCTTCTATTTACATCCCAGACAGCACTTAGCAACATTTAGTTCTTCTTGCTTTCACAAGAGTTTGCATCTAGGCAGATAACTTCGAAGATGCATCACACCGAGCCACGGTGTTATTTTCCTTGTTCTTTCCTGATTTTTGGTCATTATCCTTAGCGTAATTGCATTCTGTGTTCCTTCCCCAAAGTTATGCTTTAAATCCAGAAAATATTCCTTTGACTGAAATAAGAAACATCTGCCGATCCAAACTCTGCCACGGGGACAAACTAAGAAACTGCCGTAGGGACATGAAGCTGATACGATAGCCTGCTCATCCTCACCAACAAGAGAATGATAGCCCACTTTGGTGTACTGAAAAGTTGCAATAATGCAGATTTCAGAAGCTTCCAGTCCTCTAACTTAAGGATCTAACTTACCCAAAAGATAACCTTACATTTCATATTTCAAGCATATAACACACTTTTCCTTTTTACCCTCACCAGAGGTGTCAAACTCATTTGTTACAAGGGCCAGATCTGACATAAATGTCACTTTGTCGGGCCAAGCCATGTGTGCTATAAAATGTAATGCCAGGTACCAGAGATACAAGTTTTATAAAGGACACAGGCAAACCCAATTAACAATATTATTTTAAAAAGAAAAAACTAACGCAATTGATTCCTAGGAGTGAAAGCAATTGATTTAACTGGGGAACCCACAACTGCGGGTGAGTCGTTTTTTTGTGTGTGCAATTTTTCCTCCATGTGCTTAAACGGGGGGTCGATGAATCGCACCTCTGCACCTCTGCACCGAGGGCTCCCTATGGAGTTTGCGATGATGCACATACAGCGAAGGGGGGGAAACAATGGCACGGAGTCAGAGTGGCCTGATCAGACTATCCCGATGCCATGAGAGTGCGCTGGAGCTATCAGACATGGGAAAGTCCGTCCATGGCCCGTCGTAACCTGTTTACCACTGGGGTTTCCCTGGTGTCTTTTAACTCCGCTTCTGCGGCGGAGCAGAACGGGTTGCCAACGGCTGCGGGGCACTTCCCAGATCTCGTTGTCCGATTGTGCCCTTTAAATCCACCCGGCATTCGCACCTATGTCGGGGACCCTACGTCAGGTGCGTATGATCACAGTCTAAATGTATCTAATCAGATGCAAGACTTAGGCTGCGGTCACACACACGAAATAATCCACTTTCAATCCACTGTCCAATTGGATTTTGCCAGTTCACACAGTAAAAATTCAGTGGGGAAGTGCTCTGAAAGTGGATTGAAAGTGACGACTCCAGAGGCATCTGGATCGTGGCGGTGTGGCGGCACTGGTGTTGTTAGACCTGTCGGCCGCGTCTGACACGGTAGACCACAGTTGCTGATCCACCGCCTCGCTGACGTGGGTATACAGGGGCTTGCTCTTCAGTGGCTCGCCTCCTTCCTCCAAGGTCGGGGACAGAGGGTGGCGATAGGGGAACAGCAGTCCCGGAGACATCCACTTGAATGCGGTGTGCCTCAAGGGGCAGTGCTTTCCCCGATGTTGTTTAACATCTACATGCGCCCCCTCGCCCAGATTGCCAGGAGGTATGGGCTGGGTTGTCATCAGTATGCAGATGACACCCAGCTCTATCTGATGTTGGGTGGCCGGTCGGGCTCCAACCCGGAAGATCTGAACCAAGGACTACAAGCCGTGGCTAGGTGGCTCAGGCTGAGCCGGTTGAAATTAAACCCAGCGAAGATGGAGGTCCTGGGCCTGAGTCGGAGCGGTACGGGGTTGGGGCTCCCTCTCCCGACCTTCTATGGGGTGCCTTTGGTGCCAGCGTCGGAGGTGAGGAGTCTGGGAGTGCTCCTCGATTCCTCGTTAACTATGGAGGCCCAGGTAGCAGCCATTGCCAGATCTGCTTTTTACCACCTGAGGCAGGTTCGGCAGTTGGCTCCCTTTCTCGACCGTGACGACCTGGCTACAGTGATCCATGCGACGGTCACCTCAAGGTTAGACTACTGTAATGCTCTCTACATGGGGCTGCCTTTGTCACTGATCCGGAAGCTGCAGCTAGTGCAGAATGCGGCGGCCAGGTTGCTGATGGGTCTCCCCAAGTGGGAGCACATCCAACCTGGGCTGAAGGCGCTGCACTGGCTGCCAATAGCATACCGAATCCGCTTCAAAGTGCTGGTACTTACCTTTAAATCCCTATATGGCCAGGGTCCGACCTACCTGAGGGACCGCCTTTCCCCATACATACCCCCAAGAGCACTTCGGTCGGGGAC
>NW_015160287.1:105650-115593 GCF_001447785.1 Gekko japonicus
GGGAATGCCCAGCCACATGTGACATTAACAACGTGGATTGGTATGAATGATCAACTGGACAGTGAGACCCCAATGGGGCGGGTCTGAAGATAACCATTCAAGACCATCTTGATTGAAAGCACTTTACTATTGTCATTGTGTTTTACTGTTATTATTGTTATAAATGTGATTTTATTGTTTTATTGGGTTTTATATATGGGCTTGCGCCCCTTGTAAGTCGCCCTGAGCACGCTTGCGGGGAGGGCGGGGTAAAAATGTTCAAAATAAATAAATAAATAAATAAATAATTTAGCGTGTGTGACCACAGCCTTACATTTCCATACAAATTAGTTGTATTTTAAATTCTGGTTGTACATATTTTATACTGCAAAGGCCTGTGGCTACATACAAAAAAACTATGACTGACTGACTACAAATTAGTAACTTTTTTGTATATACAGCATTTTCAGGAGATGAGTTATCTTCCTTGCAAGTCAATAAGGTAGTTTTTCAGTACCCCCCCCCCCCGTACCCCCAGCCTTAGCAGCCGAGCATGGCGATGCTCCGTCTCTCACTCTTTGCTTCCTCTCTTCCCCTGTCTTTCTTCTGAGGATCTCGAGGAGGCACACTGGGCATCGCCCTCTACCACCGTGCATCACCCTCTACCACCGCCAACAACCCTGTGAGGTGGTCCAGGGTGAGTGAACAGCCCTGAGTGACCTAGACGACAGGATCCTGGCCCAGGAGGAGGATGGAGGTAAGTGGGGAATGGGTTCCGCCCATCAGACACACGTCACAATCATTCAGGCTACTACAGGTCATGAGAGAATATGCGACCCAACTAGCTGCTTCTTAAGACTCTTGTCTCCCAAGGCCACAGCTGGACCTGCAAACCATGTGGGGGTAGCTTCGGGAAAGTTACAAGCAGCACCTCTACTCAACACCATGCAATCGTTCTCACGCTCACCCCCCCCCCCAGGAATGTCAGGGAGGACAGATAAGGTAATAAGCCAAGCCAGCAGATGTGCAAAACGGGCAGGGGTTACAAAAGCACAAGTGTGCTTAGCAACGCAGGCAGCAAGATACAGTTACTGATCATGGTACAAAGACAACCGATACCCAGGTCAAGGGTCCGATCCTGACACCAACCAATTTATTTGGCATATTTTCCCAAGGGGCTTAACAATCCCAGTCAGCCTTGGCATGCTCGGATTTAGGTCATGCAAAGCAGGCCTCTCTGCTAGTCCCCTTGGAAGAATACCACCCTGAGTGATTGTTGTTGTTGTTCAGTCGCACAGTCGAGTTTGACTCTTCGCGACCCCATGGACCAGCTCCCGCCAGGCCCTCCTGTCTTCCGCTGTCCTCTGAAGTTGGCTCAATTTCATGTTCGTTGCGTCAATGACACTGTCATCGAGTGATAGCCTAGCCTTTTTAGGTTAGTAGAAAATTACTGGAAGAACAGCAGCTAGCTTGTAGCCAATCAAGAGGCACTTAAGATGCCACCATGAAGTATGTCTCACGGAGAAAGAATCTGAGGGATTCTAAGTGTAGGTTTCAAGTGCAGTTGTTTCAGATGAGAACGGAGTGTCTTTGAAATGTTTCTGAGTCTCCCATTCATTTTAAAATTATTTAGATAACTGGGTTGATTGGTGAATATGCATGTGCCTAAGGGGAAAACTGCAGCATACATTCATCTTGCTATTATGAGATCTATGTGGTTTACGTAGAATTGCACCACAGGGGATGGAATTGGCATGGTTTGAAGAGCGGGGAGAAGAGTTTTTATATCCCACTTTCCTCTACCTTAAGGAGTCTCAGAGAGGCTTACAATCTCCGTCCCTTTATCTTGCCACAACAGTCACCTTGTGAGGTAGGTGGGGCGGAGAGGGAACTGTGACTGGCCCAAGGTCACCCAGCAGGCTTCATGTGGAAGAGTGGGGCACCGACCCCGGATCTCCGGATTAGAGTCTGCTGCTTTTAACCACTACACCATGCTGGGGAATCGAACCCGGATCTCCAGATTAGACTCTGCTGCTTTTAACCACTACTACAACATGCTGGCTCTCATTGTTTGGAATGGGATACATTATGAAAGCATGGTATCCTCATGACATCATCAAGACTTGCCCCATGAATTTTAGAGTTTGGGATGCTGCGGATTCATTAATGCCTCTGCCTCAAACCAGTCTGACAAAGATCATGGGTCTTGTTATATCCATAAAATACAAACTGTACGCTTGAGCAGCCAATTTTTTTGTTTGGGGGGGGGATTGTGCAGTGAAGGAGAAGAGGGTAATCCTTCAACCTCTACTCTGTTTCTCTATTCAAAACTGGCCTTCCTGCTTTAGCATATTAACACAGCAGAGAGTCTGGTTTTGAATTGCAAAATCAACTGGAGGTTCTCTTCCTCTCACGACCCCCAAGGCAAATTGAAGGAGACTTCAATTGGCACTTTAGATGTCCAACTGGACTATCATGTCACCAAAATACAGGGAAGTAATCATTCAGGTTGGATAATCCACAGTCAGAAACAGGATCAGAAGGATAGAAAGAGCAAGAGCCAGCAGCCAGGGAACCAAGCTCTCAACTCAAGGGGAATCAGAGCAAGATGGGTATTCAGAGCTCCATCTAAACTGTCCCTGCATATGGAATCCACCTTTCTGCAAGGTAAAAGGTAAAGGTTTCCCTTGCTTGAGAGCTAGTCGAATCTGACTCTAAGGGGCGGTGCTCGTCTCTGTTTCCAAGCCGAAGAGTCAGCGCTGTCCAAAGATGTTTCTGTCGTCATGTGGCTGGCATGATTAAACGCCGAGGTGCATGGAACACTGAAGTGGTACCTATTTATCTACTCGCAATGTAAATACAGTTAATTATGCTGTCCCTCAGAGTCATTTTGGCACATACTGGACCACTGCTGGACTTCTTACCTAGCCTGTAGCAACAGTTTTGTGATTCTCACTAGTTGTCACTGTCATAAACCCACCCTGGGTCTGTGTGTCCTTACATGTGTGTTGCGCGCATGTGAGGTGTGTTCTTCATTGTGCCACCACCAATGCTCCCTCTAGGCTGTGGAGTCTTGTGAGTAAAAATTCTACTTTGTGAGCTCCTGACATTAAAGTTGTGAACAAGGAATTTGGCTACTGCATAAATTAGTTTGTTCTGGAGCCATCCTTCCTGAGTTGAGACTAAAATCTGTGAGCTAGAGACTAAAAAACTGTGACTCACACTGACTCAACTTAGAGGGAACCCTGGCCACCACCACCAATTTAAAATCCAGTCTCCCGTGCTATTAGTGCCTTGGGGAACCCTGGTAAAGGCGGCCTCTAAGCAAGTACAAAGGCCAGATTTTCTAATTATTCCAGCCCTTCTACTGTGCATGCATGTTTAACGTGCTAAGCATAAGCAACTGATCTAAGGTGCTTGTGAGGAGTTGAATCACAGTCAGCTTTCTTAAACAGGAAAAGACTTTATTTCAATGGATTAAGCTAGAGCCCAGAGAAAATAGCTATCAACTCTAGCAGTTACAGTTCCAATGAAAAGAACATAAACGTAAGCCTAAATTGACTTGACAGTGCAGAACAATATCTCCGATACACTGCCTGGATGTCTGTGGAACAAATGCGCCTTCATACCTTCTCCTGCTCCCTGCAGAGGGATCCGGGTCCCAGCATTTGAACAAAGACTAACAGATGCTTCTACCCCTTTTAATCCTTCCTGCCCTGTTTGCGTGGGCACTCTCTCCCAATTCAGACTTAGGGAACTGCCCAGATTGAATGGTACACCCAAATCTCACTCCAGTCATCCTGAAGCACACGTCTCACATCTCCATACCCAGATCTTGTTTTACAACATCTATCTATCCTGTCTCCCCAGCTGGTAGGCAAATGGTTATCTCCTTGCAGAGACACGTCTCCTTCTCTTTGACCTCTTTGTGCATTTTATGGCACACTTCCCTGAGGAAATAAATACCTGAAAGGATTCCAGGAACTCTCTGATGCACTTCAAAGCACATTATACCTCTGACTCATGCGAGTTACCTCTGGTGTTTGTATTGCCATTTGCAAAGATTTTCAAGCCTGGCCCAAGAGCTGGATGCTTATCAGGTAGAACCAAAATTACTCAAGAACATCACTGCATGACAATGAGCAACAACAGATGACAGAGAATTAGCATTACATCTGGATGCTCAGCTAGGACCTTGAAGGCAATCAACCAAATGGAGGACCCAGTTTTGGAAGCTACGTCTAGCTCCTAAAGTTTCTTTTCATCTGCAAACATTGAGATGATTCAGAATATTTTTTAAAAAAACCCTCATCCTTCTGAAATTGGAACACCCGCCCCAGCAGGAAAAATGAGGAGAGCCAGAATCACGTTAAAAGGCCATGGAACAGAAGCCTACATTCCTGTTCATTAAAGATATATGTGTTTTATTTTCATTTAAAAATATTTGTAAAGCTAGTGCCATAAATAATAGATGTACGTGGTGATAATGTGAGATCGCTCTTGGGGACCAGGGGCCGCTAAATCACCTGATCAAGTGGGCTCCAGTTCATGAGATCTTTTATTTATTTGTATTTATTTATTTATTTGCATTTTTACCCCGCCCTCCCCGCGAACGGGCTCAGGGCGGCTTACATACATAACACAATATAAAACAGTAAAACCATTAGATCAAAACAAACAGATAAAGTGCTCCATGCAGACAAGATGGTCTCTGAGGATGGTAGCAATCATTTCTTTAGGAGAATTTGTCCTATCGATGGTCCAAGCCAGTCCAGCGGCATCAGTGCCATGCAAATTTATGGCCGTTCTTCCGGGGACCACTCCCAACCCTGTTGTTTCAGTGGTGGTAGTAGTAGAAGTGGCGGCCCCTATATAAAAGCCTGGCGGAAGAGCTCCATCTTGCAGGCCCTGCGGAACTGCATAAGGTCCCGCAGGGCCCTGATCTCCTCCGGGAGCTCGTTCCACCAGGTGGGGGCCGCCACTGAAAAAGATCTGGCCCTGGTCGCAGCAAGCTTTACCTCCCGGGGGCCTGGAATCTCCAGGCGATGTTGCGTCCCCGACCGAAGTGCTCTTGGGGGTATGTATGGGGAAAGGCGGTCCCTCAGGTAGGTCGGACCCTGGCCATATAGGGCTTTAAAGGTAAGAACCACCACTTTGAAGCGGATCCGGTACGCTTTTGCCTTACTACATCTATTGTCTTTTAACATGTCAAGACTTTTACAGCAGAAACACTTCCAAAGTGACTAACATAGCTTCCTCTCCAGAATTTGATTTGTATTATGTTTCATCCAGTCAGCATCTCCAACTCCTGACAATCTATTTCTTCTCCCAGTCATCAGCCCAACAGAGATTGTTGAACTGAAATATAAACTCCTGTCAACAGAGATCCTTGACAGAGTTATCTCCTCTACAGTAAGTTAAGAGTAACTTCTGATTAAGAACAAACTTTTGATTATAAAGAACAAGTGACTTCGATCTATCTTTACCTGGGGACTTCATTGATGAAATATGGACTCCTGAACAAACTCTTTCTTTGCTGAGAAAGGAATAGGATACAATTAAAATGTGCTACATATATCCCAGCCTTTGTTGTATATTGAAAAAAGAGGTATAATTTAAAGTATGATTGCTGTAGGTTTGTTTCTTTAGAACAGGGATTTAAAATTCCACAAATGCAGTAAAATGGTATTTGTACAAGTGGCCCGAGGCAGTATCTAAAAGAAGGAGCAACAGACAATTCATTCAAATTACCTCGTTATTTTACTAAGCTCTGGTATTTTTTCCACCCTTTGTACCTCATTGTATTTTAGCATTTTCTAAATGTAAAGCTATCTTCCTTTTGATTGACGCTGCCGCACTTACTGGTAATTCTCAAGACACTGTAATACCTCAATTATGGCATGCCGAAGCAAGATTTCTATTTCAGCTCGTCTCACCACACAGTCACAGGAGAGGTCAACACTTACTATCGGTGCAATTTGTACTTTAAATACTCGAGAACAAAATTCTGCTATTTCCTGCCACCAGTAGGCTGACTGAGCTACTCAAGTCAAGCAGACGTCTCCTTTTGCATTGCAGAAGATGTCCTGTCTCTGGCAAGTCTCCACGGTATGGGATTGCATGTGCACACAGCACATGGATTGAGCTGTCGTGCTGGCCATGTGTTAAGAGAATGAACTTTCTTCAAGTAAAGTTCCACCTGCCAGATTCCCCCCCCCCCCAGCTCATTAAATACAAGGTGTCGGCAGACTGGTGAGAACAGCGCTCTCCACACTGGCCTTTGCGAATGCAAGGCCGTTCCATAGGCATCCAAAAATCATGCCGATTAATTCACTGGTCACAGGTGTTAAGGGTTGGGAGAATATTGCTCATCATCCGGAAAGCTCTCTCAGGATAGCGTCTTGATTGGTTGTGAATGGCAAGCAGATGAGTGGCCTATTTTCCTATAAATGTCGACTATCCTCATAGGTGTTCACTTGCCCCCCTAACCAAGCATTCTTTTCCTTTGACACCCACGTATTTTCCCAGTGCTGCATTATCTTGCCATTAGATCTACTTTGGATTGTGCTGCTTGAATCTGAATCGTATTCGCCAGTGCTTCAAGAACTTAACACCATGTAGTAAAGGTGCCATTGGACTCTAACTCTGATGTATTGTTTCAGACCAACACGGCTGTCCACCTTGATCAACCATGTAGTAGGAAAATTAAGTAAGTGTATCTAGGAAGTTAGCTTTATTGCTTTTATAGAGCAAAGTTTGAGTCCAGTGGCACCTTTAAGACAAAGTTTAATTCTGGGTATAAGCTTATACCCAGAATTAAACTGTGTTGGACTTAAAGATGCCCCTGGACTCAAACCTTGTTCTATTACTTCAGTCCAACACGGCTACCCACCTGAATCTATCTTCTTGTTTTTATGTATTTTGAACCCTCACTGGAATGGTATGGTTTTTAACCTTTTGTTTTATTTACAGTAAAGCTTATTTAGATGTAAGGTGTTTGTTGCTGTGAGCTGTAAAGGTAAAGGTTCCCTTGCTCGAAAGCCAGTCGAATCCGACTCTAGGGTTGCGGTGCTCATCTCCGTTTCAAAGCCGAAGAGCCAGCGCTGTCCGAAGATGTTTCCGTGGTCATGTGGCCGGCATGACTAAACACCAAGGCACACGGAACGCTGTTACCTTCCCACCGAAGTGGTACCTATTTATCTACTTGCAATTTCTTGCTTTCGAACTGCTAGGTTGGCAGGAGCTGGAACTAGAGATGGGAGCTCACTCCATCATGCGGCACACTCGGATCTCTAACTGCTGAACTACCGACCTTCCACAGCCTGCAGTTCAGCGTCTTAACCACCTGAGCCACCACAGCTCACTGTGAGCTGACTGGCCCTCAAAACGTGGTGCAGCCTTGACACCATGTGACTGATTAAATTTCTACTCTGCCCTCCCGGCGAAGGCTGGCTCAAGTGTGACCCACATATTTGGAGCTTCTATTCATCGAGAGGACAAATGAGACTGTGGATGAGGCTGAGTTTGTGTGGCTATCGCACCATTCTTTGATATTATTTGGGTTTAGGCTGTGTGAAAAATATGTCCATGTCAGTGTTCCCTCTAAGCTGCGTTAGTGTGAGCTAGCTCAGTTTTTTAGCCTCCGGCTCACACATTTTTGTCTTAGCTCAGGAAGGAGGGCTCCAGAGCAAACTAATTTATGCAGCAGCCAAATGGCTCACTCACATCTTTAATGCCAGCTCACAAAGTAGAATTTTTGCTCACAAGACTCTACAGCTTAGAGGGAGCATTGGTCCATATATATCAATTCAGACAGAACTGGCTACCCCTTTAAGGATTTAAGCCTGAGAATATATGAAGTGTGTGTGTGTGTGTGCGTGTTATGTGCCGTCAAGTCACATAGGGCGACCCTATGGATTCATGCCCCCCCCCCCCAAGTCCTGTTGTTAACAGCCTTGTGCAGGTCTTGCAAACCGAGGGATGCGGCTTCCTTGACTGAGTCAAACCACCTCCTGTTGGGTCGTCTGCTTTTCATGCTGCCTTCCACTTTTTCTAGCAGTATTGTCTTTCCCGGTGACTACGTACATCTACAGTTAGCACATGAACCTTGGGTGTTTCCAAACGAAATGACAAAGCACAATACACATTTGGGTATACACCCCAGCGCTGTTTGCTAGAAGTGCACTGCCTGACAACTTTATATGAACACTTAGCCAGTCTCATTGGATCTCCAAATGTGCACCGTCGTTTTGGTCAGTTCGCATGAGTTGCAATTGGAAGGCCTAATCTAACTGGACTGTAGCAAGACAGACTTGCAAATCCATTTCCATGGAAGCCCAATCCTATTTGAGAGTAGTCAGCATTAAGGTTGCAGTCATAACCAGTGTTCCCTCTAAGCTGAGTTAGTGTGAGCTAGCTATCGGTTTTTTAGCCTCCGGCTAACAGATTTGTGTCTCAGCTCAGGAAGGATGGCTCCAGTGCAAACTAATTTATGCAGCAGCCAAAATTGCTCACTCACAACTTTAATGCCAGTAGCTCACAAAGTAGAATTTTTGCTCACAAGACTCCACAGCTTAGAGGGAACATTGGACACTGCTTTCCTGGGAGTAAGCCCTACTATACAGACCTGAGTAGACCAGCTTGTGCTTGTTCTCTAAGCATGCTAACATTTAAAAAAAGGAATCAGTCAAGTCTTCAGCCCTCGGTTTTCTATACATTCAGTCTTTTATCAATACCATCAAATTTTGCATTCAAATCTTACCAGTTCAGGCTGTTCAATAATCAAAGTGGAAGATGCTAGTAAAGATAAAGGCAAAGGTTTCCCTTGCTCGAAAGCCGGTCGAATCCGACTCTAGGGATGTGGTGCTCATCTCCGTTTCCAAGCCGAAGAGCCAGTGCTGTCCAAAGACGTTTCCGTGGTCATGTGGCCGACATGACTAGACGCCGAGGCGCACGGAACGCTGTTACCTTCCCACCGAAGCAGTACCTATTTAACTACTCGCAATTTCTTGCTTTCAAACTGCTAGGTTGGCAGGAGCTGGGACCAGAGACGGGAGCTCACTCCATCATGCGGCACACAGGTCTCGAACTACTGAACTACAGACCTTCCGGTCTGCATTTCAGCGTCTTAACCACTTGAGCCACCAAGCAGTAAAAGTACCAAGTAGTAAAAGACAAACCAAGGACAAAGTAGAGCATGGTGGCTTTTATTGATGGCAGTATTAACAATGGTCTTCTTTTGTATGTAAAAACTTCATTGAACTAACTTTAAAAAAATGTCTCTGGTGGGTGTATTCCGTACTCTTTGTTCGTACCAGCCTTCTTTATCAAGTCCTATTCTTCAGGCAAAAAAACCCAGACATCTTGACCACTGAGAAGAACGTGGAGAACTTTTGCCATAAAGAAGAGCCTAAGGAAAATAAGAAAGAGGCGAAGATTAACAATGGAAGGTGGACTGCACGTGGCAAGGTCATCAAACAGAGTATGTGCCCTAGAGAAAACGCTAGGAGGGACCGATGGGGGAGCAAGACCTTGATGTTTATACTGTTGTAGAAATAACCAGTTTAAAAAAACAGCGAGTACTTCTACATTAAATAACTTTTACCTTTTAAAATTTTTTTTAAAGCAATTTTATTGAAGAAAGAATTTTATCATTTTACCACTACCAAAATCAATTAATAATATAAAAAACAAAACTTCATATGTACGCTTTGTCTTCTTCTTCATCTTCCTTCTTCTTAATTCTCCCAAAATTATTACAAAGTATTATTTATACATTTTCAGGCAGTCTTAGCTCACCATAGTAATTTACAATATATTGACTTTTACCTTTATGAGCCGCACACTAATTTGGAATAGATTTTTAGCATCGCGTCACGAAGAAGAGGAAGAACCAGCAACCTCTTAATTACTGTCCACTCGCTATATGGGAAAACTATCTGCATTCGCATTGGTCGTCTCGGCA
>NW_015160287.1:115660-119374 GCF_001447785.1 Gekko japonicus
ATTCACAATGCAAGAGGACAACTTTGGTTCCAGCAGTAACTCCCACTGGAAGAGAAGGCTCAGAATGCAAAGTACTGGCCCGTAGCCTCTGCCATCCTCCACTTTAATTCTGTCGTACATTAAACCCGTTCACATTCTTGATCCTTCTGCTTAGCATTTATTTTCTCTTCATTTCTCAGCCTCTCCCGCTTCAAATACTACTGTTTCCAAAGCCTGTCTTAGACAAAGACCACGCTGCTCCTCAAAGGAAAAGTTCACATCTCATTGCAAGGGTCTCTCCCCCCCCCCCCCCCGCCTTAGTGGACTCATTCATGGAAATCTCATTGCAAGGGTCCCCCCCCCCCCCCCGTGCTTTGTTACACGGGAACAAACGCTGCATCCGGAGCCCGGCTGGCACCTGAACAGCTAAAAATCAGCCAGATTCTAATACACCTAAAGATGCCTCTAAGCATTTAAAAGTCTTACTGCACTAAAGCCAATGACGTGGATGGGGGGGGGGATCATTAAAATATTGTTTTTATTCGCCTTCCCCTCCGAGTAAGTAACATGTAACTGCAAAAGAGAGAGAACCAAAAAGGTTCTGAATCAAAGAGACGAGTTAACTGATGCGCATGTCAGAAAATACACATTTCTGGTCTTATATGCGTTACTGAGGGCCTGGCCCGTAGCCAGAACATTTTCAGTGGCAGGGGCACTGGGGGGCGGGGCGTGCGATGTCATGTGACATCACAAACTTGAAAATAAAAACACTTAGGTTCTTGATGACATCCTCGCAAGGGCTGCTCATATGGTGGCCCAGGGGGCGGCACCTCCATTGTGTGTGTTGTGGCGGCAACCTCCCTCCCCGCAACTTCTTGACGGATTGCTTTGCAAGACTGTGTGGAAAAAGGGGAGGGGGCTTGCAGTGGCAGCTGCTCTCGTCTGGGGCGGCTTTCTTCAGCCGTCTCTCCAGGATGCCTGCGAAACTGCTGGGTGCAGCAGAGAGGCACACGTGCTCACTTCCCTCCCCAGGACTGTCTGGCTGGGATCTCATTGCCCTCTCTTTGTCTCCACCTCAAAGGAAGCCATGGGCACAATTTTGCCCAGGACACTCTTGCGGCTCTTACTGAGCGGACGGGGCTGACTGTGCTGGAGCAGCTGCTGCTTTAACAATCGGAGGTCCTCCAGCAGAAGGTAGATTGTCGTCGTCAGTGAGGGACGGAACGGTTGGGACTGGATCGCTCCTTCTCTCCCCTCTTTTAGAGCTGGTTGAAACTTTTAGCCAGTGGGCACCGATTGGAAAGCCAACACAGGGGAGGGAATGGGAGGGGGGAAGGGAGAGTGGTTGCCTGCCCCATGTCAAACTCAGGCCTCATTTGCCATGGGTTTCTTAATTGTCAGTCTGTCTTTGGCTCTGTATGCTTATCGTCCTGTTTCATTCTGGCTGGGAGGGGGGAGCATGTGAGTGTGTGTGTGTGGAACGGCTTTGCTGGGAGTAGCGCTCGCTTGTAACTGCATTTAAACGGAGCCTCCCTTCCATGGGAAGAATGCATGCTTGACCTTGAGTACCAGACACGGCTAGGTAATGTAACCCTATGCTTGCAGGTGTTGGAGGAGGGCTAACGGTGCATAGTAGATTTTGGCAGGCTGGATGTATTGGTGTGATTGGACTGGTCATCAGGGGGACATTATGTATTGAATTATGTATAATAGAAGAACTGGTGCCAAGGGAGTCAGTTCTGACACAGATCGTCTATGCTTGAGACCTCTCTAACTCTCAATAAACAAATCACTACCAAGAGAGTGCTGTTGGAAGTGAGTGTCTTCAGGACCTGACACCCCACAGCAGAAGCAGGGGGCAGGGAGAAGTGGAAGCATGAGAGAAGCCTCGCGTTTCGGGGAGCTCGCCCTTTAAAAGGGCCATGCATCACTGCTGCTACTGAGTCCAGGCCAGCACTTTGTGCCCAGCCTGCCGCGCTACAGTCAATTTAAAATTTAAAGGGATTTTAAAGAATGCCCCAAAATGGATTATCGGAAGGGTAAAGTTGTGGGGTGTGGAGGGTGAGTAAAGGGGCATGGCCACAATATGCCACACCGTGGCTATGGGCCTGCTAAGGGCTTTAGTCATGTCTGGTCATGCAGAGCAAGGGGTTCATGAAAACAGTTTTCCTTTCAGAATAAGCTGCACAGCTAGGTTGCGTATAAAAATGTGCCATTGAGTCACAACTGACTCATGGTGACCCCTTCACACAGGGAGTTCAAGGTGCGAAACATTCAGAGGTGGTTTGCCATTGCCTTCCTCCGCAGAGCAACCCGTCTTCTTTGATGGTCTCCCATTCAAGTATTAACCACGGCCAACCCTGCTCAGCACCCAAGGCCTAACGAGCTTGGGCTAAACTGGGCTAGTTGGGCTGTCAGGACGTGTATAATGGCTCTCAAATCAACTGTACTTTTCCAGTATTAAAGTTTTTACTTTGCATTTAACAGTTAAGTATAACCCTTGTACAACTTCTTAACACCCTGAACATCCATTCATCCAAAAATGAAGGGAAAATACATTAAAGAACAGGAGTTAGGAGAGAATGCAAAGAGGAGGAAAAACAACACAAAGATAAGCACAGTGAAATCATAATGGCCTAATCCATACCACTGAACCCATACACCTTGGTGATGCACCATGTAAGAAACCATCTGTTTGGACAATTGTAAGATTGGTGCAGGTGGTTTTTAGCTATGCCAATGTAACAACGTGGGTAGCCCAAGCTGGCCTAGATAGCCCAAGCTAGCCTGATCTTGTCAGATCTCAAAAGCTAAGCAGGGTGGTCCCCGGTTAGTACTTGTATGGGAGACCACCAAGGAAGTCCAGGGTCACCAACACAGTGGCAGGAAATACCAAACCAAATCTGAACAACTCTTGCCTTGAAAACCCTATGGGGTCATTGTCTCATTGTGAAGACCCTGGGTTCTGATATGAGACAGTCGACATGGGATGTTTATTTCAAGAGTTGATAAGTGGAAATTGATATGAATTGTAATTGCTACATGCTCAGATAAAGCAACCTATGTGAAACGGGTATTTGTTATTGCGCAAAATCCGTTGCACATGAGCGAAAACAGAAGAGTTTTTTCTAGAGAATCACTACCATTAGAGTAAACAATTTTGTATATATATTTCTGTTGACTCTTCGTCATTTTTGTCACAGATGTTTTGATTGGACTTCAACCTTCAGATGGTAGCAGAAAATCTCCTGAGACTACAGCTGATCTCCAAGGTGACAAATCAGTCCACCTGGAGAAAATGGCCACTTTGGAAGTTGAATTCTATGGCATTCTACCCCACCAAAGTCCCTCCGGTCCCCAAGTCTCACCCTCCTCAGGTTCCACCTTCAAAAACTCCAGGTATTTCCCAACGTGTAGCTGGCAACCCTACAGGCAACAGTGGTACCTGGGCCAGGCAAGTAGCCAGGTAGTTAGAAAGTGAAGAGATGTCTTTCCCAGCTCCATCTCAGACACTGTTTCTAACACATTGTGCCTCGATAAACTCTGGGAAATATAACAAAGTTTGGGTCCAGGGCCACCTTTAAAGCATGCTTCTTCAGACAAATACTTGTCTGAAGAAGTGTGCTTTGCACACAAAAGCTTACATTTTGAACAAAACTTTGGCCCCGGTCACACGGGCCGGATATCGTGGGGGGGGGGGGGGGGGGGGCAATTGCCCCGGCGCAGTTTGATCCA
>NW_015160287.1:119445-124174 GCF_001447785.1 Gekko japonicus
GCCGAGTGCCGGCGCGATCACACCATGGGCGTCTGGAGGCAGCCCGTGGCAAACATTTGCTAGTACCTTGGAGGTACTAATTTTTTAACACGCATCGTCGGCGGGAAGCCACGGCAGCACTACACTTCCCAGATGTTGCGGTGTGATCGCACCCGGAAAATCCGCCTATCATCCGTCTCTTTAGCACGGCAAATGCTCCGTGTGAACGGGGCCATAGTTTGCTCTGTTGCTTTGCTCTGTTGCTTCAATTCAACATGGCTACCCACCTGAAATTTTCTTCTGGGAAATACAGTCCTTGGAGTGCCTGGTGTAGTATCCATTATGACCAGTTAAACCCAGTCTAAGAAAAAAATACCTTTCAGAGTTTCTCCCACAGCTAGCAAATTAATGGGTTCAAAACCCAGCTATGTTCCAAGTTTCTAGGCCATCATACTAATCTAGAGAATTCCAAGTAAATTCTACTAAAGTACATCCTAAGTAGCATTTTTTAATGGAACTTGCTTCCCCCACCCACATTTTCCATGTTTATCGGCAGCATTTACCTTCCTCGCTGTCAGTTCCTAGCTCTTGGAGGCTGATAAAACTGTTGGGTGGGCCGCGTCGACCGCCGTGGTTGCCCATCGCCACCTCTGCGGAATTCTAAAGTTTGTTCGTAAGCTATTTCTTCTTCCTCCTGCAGGTAAACAATAGGATTAAGCAGAATATACTGCCGGAATGATAGACAAAGCAAAAGTTGTTCCCCATCGACCACAGTTCAGCTCAAACAAACCCTCGGTAAAAACGTAAGAAAGGCTGCACAAATTCACCAGTGAGCTTCCCCAAAATCAGGGCGCCGCAATCGTGTGGAAAGCTTTGGTAGAGAAAGCAGCGGCAGAGGCCTGGCCACCAGTGACTACAGCCGCAGACTGTGAACAGAGGCCTGAGTTTGCCTGAAGAGTTTATGGCTGGCACCTCAAAGCTGTGCTATCCTCGACTGAGAAGGCCTTCTTTGTGGGCAGGTGGCCGGACACAGATACACATCTAAAGGCCGCCTTTCGATTTAACAATTTCAATAAAGAAATCCAGTAAAAATGTTGGTATAAAATTTTTTTAAAAAGCAAAATCACGGTGGGAAGTTTAAAAAATACCTTCTAGAATAAGAGACTCTACCAGGTGTAGGATGGCCCACCAGGAGGAAATCACCACACGCACAGACAGGGGAAGAGAATTCCAACAAGCCAGGGTAGCTGCTCAGACGATCTTTGCCTGGGTTCCCCCACAGGTGACAGAGATCAATCAAAAAGCACCGGTTGACTTCTGCGTTACGAGAGTTCAGCTTTCATATATGTCCTTGGCTGACACGTTTATTTCTCTTGTAGTATATTAAAGGACGTGGTTACAAACACTACATGAATTTTATTTTACGTTACTTATAGTCTGTCTTTCTCACTGAGACTCAAGGAGGATTACACAACATAAATCGATATAATCCGTAGGAGGATCCATCTAATAAGCAACATGAGAGGACTAATTGCAGTAATTTGAAACAAAGCTTTCGTCTGAACAAAGTATAAGTGTTAAATGCGACATTTTAATCAATGCAGCACACGTTACTGCATGAAGATCGTCTGAACAAAGTATAAGTGTTAAATGTGACATTTTAAACAATGCAGCACACGTTACTGCATGAAGAGAAACACAACATATTTCCCCGAAACAATCTGTTATGATGTGACCCCATTTCCTTTATTAAAAATGCCCTCCTGAACAATTCTGTTTTACATAGTTTACAAAATGTTGGGAGAGTGAGAGCCTTCCTAACCTCTTCAGGCAGGGCATTGCACAGGCACAGGAAGTCCAAATCTTCCTCTACTGATCTATAGAGCAAGATCGAGTACAATCCTTGTGCCAGTATTCGGTGTAAGAAGGCAACTTATCATCTATTGCTGACAGCAATATTTTGTAAATAAGAGATATGTTGTATAGATTCTGCCCCCCAGGCCAGTCCAGAGATGGAGGAGAAAACTCTACACTGGCTCAATACATTACACAATAACCCAGAAAGGTAGGCTCTCTGGATTTCAGAACACTATAGCCACCAGGATCTCTACTTAATCCCTCGCCAGCCTGAGATTAGAGATCCCAGAATCTCAGTTGGCATGTGGGTTTTACACATTAGCAACTCTAATCAGAGGTGCAAACTTTTTCCTAGGTAGCGTATATGGTCAGCGGGTTAGGCTACAAGATCTAGGCTTGGGATTCAGTTACACATCAAAACAGACAAGCTAGAAAAACAGAATAAGTTTATTCAGTATAGAACTTAGCACAGACTAGAAGGATTTAAAAATAACAAAGGCTAGGCAATGTTTTGCCTTAACTACACATTAGAGATGCATATTTACCAAGTCAGGAACAGTTATCAGTCCAGAATAGTCCATTTGTAATAATCCAGTAGCCCCAAGAGGTTTGGAGCAAGAAGTCCATCTCTGCAAGCATGCAGCCATGTGCTCAGCCCCAAAGCAGTTCTTTGTGTCTACCAGAGACCACATGGCAGGGCAGCATTTCAGGTGGCAGCAGAGATAGCAGGAACAGAACAGAGCAAAGAGAGCAAGAAAATCTGAGCTCTCCTCCAAGGGTAAGACAAAACCCCCAATCTAATCATAATCAGCTGTGGCCATCAGCCAATCACAAGTTGACAGGGGATGTGGTCAACTTTTTGGTTGTCATGGGGACAACTTCTGAATGGTCAGTACTCTTGAAGGCCACACCTGCAGTCATGTGACCCCCAAATTCTAACCACTCCTCTATGCTGTACGTGACTCCTGACATGTAGGCACAGTCAGGCGCCATCAGGTCTAGCTCTTCCACTTAGAGGTGTGAAGAATGTGTGGTTATATGGCATGGCAATTGAGCTTCTCTGACCAAATGGTCAGCCATTTGGCTGGCAACAGGAAACAAGGTATCAGAAAGATTTTCCAGGGAAAGGCATGAAACCTTTAGAAATCACTATTTCTATACATATGTATTGTTTGTAAGTTGGATGGGCATGTTTGATTAAAGTTTCAAATGGAGTAAAATTCATTTTTAATTGTGTCTGTAAAGCTTTGCTATCGAGGCAATGGCGAAGCTGTAGGTATTGATACTAGGGTATTACTCTCTGACCTTTTGTTTCCAGAATAGTTCCAGAATAGAATCTAATATTGAACCATTAGATGTTATGCCTATTAAGTGATTTAATTTCATGAGTTTCCAATCAGCAAAAGATTTATCAAAGCCAGCTGGAGGAAACCAAGATTGCCTCACAAAGGTTGATAATAGAGATATCATGGGAGCCAACGTGTTCCGATATCTCTCCCATACTTTAAGAGTACAGATTTAAAAAGGGTTAGCACTCAAACATTTGGCATTTCCTTGTCTTTATTCCAGATCAACTTTTGCAATGTGCGAGTGTCAGAAAAAGTTTGTTCTATAAAGATCCAATCTGGTAATGAGTCTGAATGCAACATTTTAGTTAAATTTGTGGGGTGAGCTGCATCATGATACAGTAAGAGATCAGGGAATCCTATGCCACCTTCTTTGATAGGTTTACATAGGGTGTAGAAACTAATCCTACATTATTTAGGCTCCCACAGAAATTTAACGCAGGGCTCTTTTTGTAGCAGGAACTCCTTTGCATATTAGGCCACACCCCCTAATGTAGCCAATCCTCCAAGAGCTTACAGAGCTCTTCTTACAGGAGCTACTGTAAGCTCTTGGAGGATTGGCTACATTAGGGGTGTGTCATTTAATATGCAAATGAGTACCTGCTACAAAAAGAGTCCTGAAAGTATTTTGCCAAAGTCTGATATCATGTAAAGAAATAAGTATTGGTATTGTACAAAATAGAAAAACAAATGTTGGTAAAATAAAAGATTTAATAAGATCAATATATTCTGTCCATGAAAGAGAGAGCCTTTGCTATTTGCCAAGTTGCACTTTAATCACTTTGTAGGTTTCACCAAAATTATATCAATCAATCAATAAACCTTTAATGGCATATACAACATTAAAATCAGAGACAGAAAATGACACAATCAACTAAGAATCTAAGTTAATTATAAAATCATAAAACGGAGTTTCCCAAGTTATTCACTCTTATCACGTCAACTAAAAAATTGGCCACTGCCACAGTAATTTCTGCTGTTATATCGTTCAATAGAAATTGGCTTTTTATTTCATTGGAAAGGTGATGTTTAACATGCAACCAAGTGTTTAACCATTTTTCACTAGCAGATACATGCCACGAACAGTCTAACAATATGTGATCAATTGAATCAAGAGAGTTAGAACCGCAGTCACATCTCCGTTCATGCTTAGGAATATTTTGAAACCTACCATACAGTAGTTTTGATGGAAAGGCATTTACTCGAGCAAGAGAGAACGCTCTTCGATGGCTAGGGCTATCAAGGTTATACAAATACCGGGGAATACATCCCACAACATTCTTAAGATTTAATGTGGCTGAAGAACAGACAGGGGGATGAAGGGGCTGCAGTTTTTGAAGTTCAATATCTAACAGCCTCTGTTTGATTGTTTGGAAGATATACACTTCAGAGGAAAAAGCAAGCTCCTCCAAGGAGAGGCCCAAAGATCTTATTTTGGTTCGAATAATGTCCTTTAACAGAAAAGACAAAAGCGAACCATCTTCAATGTTAAAATATAATTTAAGCCAATAACGGATTGGCTTAGTTTCAATCAAATTAAGTCCTAA
>NW_015160287.1:127132-157239 GCF_001447785.1 Gekko japonicus
AAACGACGGCCCATAAGCATTTCGGCAGGGCTGCGGCCCGTTGCCGAACATGGGGTTACATGTTGTCGCAGTAAAAACGATGCCAGTTTAACCCCCCAATCACCATACACTAGTTTGTCTAGTGCCTCCTTGGTCGTTCTGACCATACGTTCTGCCTGGCCGTTCGATGCCAGGTGGAACGGGGCTGACGTTATCTGCCTGATGCCGTTGTCAGACAGGAAGCCTTGGAACTCTTCAGAGACAAACTGAGTTCCGTTGTCACTTACGAACACGTCCGGCAGCCCGTGGGTTGCAAAAAGGCGCCGGAGTACGTTGATGACAGCCCCAGACGTAGTTGTGCGCATGTGAGTTACTTCAAGCCACTTTGTATACGCATCTACAACTACCAAAAACATTTGCCCTTGGACGGGCCCCGCAAAATCGAGGTGGAGCCTCGACTATGGCTTTCCCGCTGACTCCCAACGCTGCGGAGTAGCGGTTGGCGGTTCAGGCCTAGCCTGCTGACAAGGCTCACACACCCGAACCCAATCCTCTATTTCGGCATCCAGCCCGGGCCACCACACATAGCCGCGGGCCAGTGCCTTCATGTGGACCATGCCTGGATGGCCCTCATGAAGCGATTTCAGCACTTTCTGACGTAGGGATTTGGGCACCACCACCCTGTTCTCAGTCCAGGTTTCTTGTACTGCCAACACTTCCGGAATATGATGATGACGGAAGATCTCCGGGTTTCTGGATAGCCATTTAGACCAACCTGCTATATTCCAAGAGATTATTTCCAGGTCCCTTAATGACTTTGACAGGTTAGCATCTGGAGTCAGTCATGCCAAGGCTATATCCGCACGGGGACCGGGAGGCGAAGCGTTGCTGGATTCCCGTGCCGAGATCTGTAGAATTGGCACCTGATCGGAGCCACACGTAGGAAATGCCATTTGATCCTTGCTCAAAAATGAAGAACCGAACCTCTCTGAGATAGAAGCAGTTTCCTTTTCCTGGGAACCCTGGCAATCTTTAGGCCGGGTAAGCTCCCACTCTTGTAATTCTGCATCTAACAGTTCTTGGGCCAAAGATTTATTTTCCCTATCAGCCTGAGCTGTGTTGCCAGAGTGAATACCAAACAGGACTCGTGAGTCCCAATCAAAATCAGCCCTGTTGTTTGGAACTGAGGATAACGCTGAGGAGTGATTTAGGGTTAAGACCTCCGTATGGGTTTTTCCTATTTTGCCGTCGTGGGGTGCTTCCAGTTCACTACCCCGTCTCTCTATGATTGCATCATCTAAAACCAGCTTTGAGCTCGAAGCCATAGATGAATTATACGAGGATTCTAAATCTGGCATAGAACTAGATGAAGACAAGTTTATATCTTGTGGTTCTGATGGATCGAGAGTATGCCCCATTTTTGAGACTTCCGCAGATATGACTTCATTTGCATCTGCATTTGCATTTGCATCCACTTTGGCCTCCAGACACGCAGGTTCTAATAGGGCATTTAGATGTAGCGAAGGGGTTTTTTGCAGTCTTTCAGGCTTAGCTGGAGAGTTTACGTTTTGGTTTTGACTTTTAGGATCCCCCCCTAATTCCAGAAGATGAGCTCTCAATTTTTCCAACCTGTTGACAACAGCAGCTTGATCCTCTTTAGGAAGGAAAGGAAAGGACTTCAATAAATCATCCTCCAGAGAGTTATCAAGATTTATAGCTCCCGGTTTTTGCATATGGGCTGCAACAGTTGGGTGCTTCTTAAGGGCTTTAACTGCCACCTGCGCCTGACATGAGTAGTCCATTTTGTCAGACTGCGGGGCATTCGGCCCGTGACCGCCTGCCAACATCGAAGGACTCAGGTTTGAAGCAGGAGCCAACCTTTTCCCAAAGGTTTTTAAGAGCGGTTGTATCACTGGATCATAAAATACTCTTGAGAGCTGAATTCCAAATTTAGCCAACAACTGTCTCCGAGAAAGAAGTTTTTCTGGAATACTAGAGTTATTGAAGGATAAAATTAATCTTTTCCCAGTAAAAGAAGGAGGGAGGAGCTGAACAGTTCCCAGATCGATAAAATTCTTGCTGAGCTTCAGAATAGAGGCCAATGATTGTAATATAGAACTTCTGCTCTCCCACCTGGCAAAGTTCACAGGCCTTTTAGCTATAGAGAGAGCAATCCTGTTACTCAGTAAAACTCTTCTGGAACAAACAGGAGCAGCATTAACTGTGTAACTCTCTGAAGCTGCAGTAATGGTTGCAGAAGGTCTTATCACCAATGGGCATCTTCCCCCAGCATTCACTGATGTTTTGCTTGGGCTTAACTGAATTTTGTTAGCTATCAATTGCTCCTTAATTAATTGCAACTGGTGAAGTATTTTGTTCGCATAGTCCCATGTTTTAGAGATTGTTTCGGCTGTTAATATACTATGAGTAGCAATTAGCTTCACAAGGTCAGCATTAGATAAATGCTCGAAGGAATCGTCCACTGAGACTTTAGGAGAAAGAGGCATAGTTTGTGGGTGAAAAGTTTCACTTGCTTCCTCTGATGCCGGCTGTAAATTAGCACCAGCCTGCAGCTGCAAGGGAGATAAGAGGAATTGAGCATTATCCTCCTGTTCTAACACCTCATATCTGTTGTTGGCGCAAGGAATAAGATATTCCCCCTCAACTTCGAGGTTGTTAGCAAAAAAGTCCTTTATCTTCAGCTGTTTGGAGCCACAAGAAGGGGGGGAGTCGGGGGAGTCAGCAGGCAAGCAACCTCTATCTCTCTCTTCCTCGACATGGCAATTAAAATGCTAGTAGCTTCTGTTTCCTATTCAATTGCATTCAGTCACATACTAAGGACTCCCATCTAGCTGCCTAACTATAAAACTATAAATTAGCACACTTAATAAAAAGGAAAAGAAAAACTCTTATCTCAGACCGCATAAACTCACGTCCTTTCAGCCAGCCCACCAAAATTATACTGGAAGAGATAATCTAATTTTAAAGGAATATGCACCCCAGGTGTCTCCAGGAAGATGTAACCCATTTGAAATCATAAAGTTGTTTAATAAACATGTTCCGTTGAAACATGGCTGGGTGTCAGGATCCACAGCAAAACAATGAAGTACACACTTCCAGAAAGGTTTTACTTTTATTGAAAAGCCATAGATGCAATAACATGAACACTGTTAGGAATGGCGGACTACCTATGCGCATAATAGGATATAGGGCATTCGTATGCGCCCCCCCCCCAGCAATACCCAATTAGATGGGCTCCCGCGCACGGGCGATGGCAAGATTCTCTAACGGTAGCAAAGCTGGGAACCAGGATGATCCCACGGAAGGTAGACACCACAACTCCTCCAGTAACTCTTTACAGATAAGCGTTGCAGCTGTGAAGCAATTAAGCGCATGGGAAGGAATGGGAAGCAATTAGACAGCCTCTCTCTACTCATGGCAGCTTTAGCTGACACTGGGGTATATTTCAGTTTTCTTTTGATTGATGCCAGAAATCAGGCCAAAATGAAATAATTCATCATTGACATATCATAATGAGTTGATTGGATCTAAGAGGTATAGGACAGCATCATCAGCAAAGAGGCTTATTTTAAAATCTTTGTTGTAAATTTTAACCCCTTTAATTTGTGAATTATTATGGATTGCAGCAGCCATGGGTTCAATCGCAATAGAGAATAGAAAGAGGTGACAAAGGGCACCCCTGTCACGTACCCCGAGTTGGAGTAAAGTAATCTGAGGTGAGACCACTAACATGGACTCGTGTCATAGGAGCTTTATATATAGTGTCCATTGTCCTAAGAAATCACTCCCCCAAACCCATAGACTCCAATAAATATTGTAAATACCCACGATTTCAAGCTAATTGAATGTTTTCTATATATCAAGAGATAAAACAATTGAATTGAGTTTTCTTTGTTGGCAATAATTAATTATATTTAGGGACTTATGCATAGTATCTGCAATATTGCCCCCAGGCATAAATCCAGCTTGGTCTGTATGAATCTAATGTATTATAAATTGGCCAATTCTTTTAGCCAAGATGGCTGTAAAAAAATCTGAGTCCTGATTAAGTAAGGTTATTGGTCGATATGATGCCAAATCGGTGGCATCTCGATCTGGTTTCGGGATCACAATAATTATGGATTCAGCCCATGATGGAGGTAAAATGCCCTTATTTAAGATATCATTACAAACATTAGTAAGAGAGTTGGCTAGGATAGAGGGAAAAGATTTGTAATATTCTGCTGGAAAGCCATCATTTCCTGGTGTTTTGAATTTTTTTAGGGACTTGATGACATCTTAGACTTCTTGTGCTTCTAACAACTCCTTATGTTTCTGTTCTAGAGGTTGCATAAGTTTTTGGATGATAAATATTTTAAGATCTTTTGTGGGTCTGGGTGTTTGGTTTGATAGAGAGATTGGTAATAATTTGAAAACAAATCAAGAATTTGAGAACTTTTTGAGCACAAGTTTCCAGCAGTATCTTTAATCACCTTAATAAATTTAGAGGTACCTTCACGGTGCACTCTCTATGCTAGAGATCGTAATGTTTGTGAGGATTTAGTCCAGAATTTGTTTTAATTGTAAAATATTACGTTTGATTTGGGAAACCTCAAGTGCTTCTAAGGCCTGTCTGTCAGTCAGAAGCTTTTTATATACCTTCTTGCTACCAGTAGCTTTATGAAGATGTCCCAGTTGTTCAATTTTTGATATAAGTTCAAATCTCAGTGCTTCATTCTGTTTTTTATCGAAAGCGTTGATAGAAATAATGCAACCCCATATCACTGATTTCATCGCATCCCATAAGATCGCATTCAAAACTCCACAATCAATATTGTCATTAAAATATTGTTTCAATGCATATTCAATAGATTTAATCTTATTCAATAAAATTGATGGATCTAGAGTCCAATGTTTCTGCAAAGTATGATTCTTAGTCCAAATTAGTTTTCCCAGTACCCAAGCATGATCGGAGTAAATCTTGGGACCAATTTTAGAATCTATAACATTGTTAGAGAGAGAAAATGAGGTGAGTATAAAATCTATTCATGTGTGAACCTAAAACCGTGATGAAAAATAGGTGTAATCTCTATCTACCGGTTGACACACGTGCCATACATCTTGAAGGCTAAATTTGTCTAGAAGTGATTGTAATTCAGCTTTGGGAGTGACTTTAGAGTTGGGTTTTAGCCTAGTACATTTTTTAGACCTGTCCAAGTCTAAATTAGCAATATAATTAAATTCAGCTCCAATAATTACATCACCATTAGTAAAAAAGGACAATTGAGTCAAGGTGTCATCTAAAAAGGAAATTGGACTCTCAATGGGGGCATAAATCGATGGAATAGTTATCAGTTTATTATCGAGATACCCTGACACAAAGTTAAATCTGACCCTAAAGTCCAACAGTCTCTTTCAATTGGAAATTAAATTAAATCAAAATAAGTATTGCTACACCTCTTGATTTTGTAGAGCTGGCAGCATGAAATTGGAATGGAAAACGCTTAGATTTTAAAAGCAATCTGTAATTGTGTTTAAGGTGCGTCTCCTGTATGCAAATAACCAGGCTGTATCTTCAACAGTGCTGATTCCAGCCGCTTTCTCTTGATTAAATTATTTATTCCCCTACAATTAATGGAATATATGTTTAATATGGTCTCCATCGTGTAACTGAGTATTATAGGATATCCAACAAGACTTCAAATCCAAGGTAATGATAAAAATAAAGCTCAAAGGAAGTAAACTATGAGGATTATAACATCCTAGGATCACCCATATTAATAAAATAACAATAATGTATACATTCACTAGCATAAAAACATTCCTAATAATTTCATTAAGTTTAGTAAGTAAACATACAATCAAAAAATACCCATAACCAGGTAAGGAAAATGAATTTACAAACAGTGCAATACTCCAAGGAAACAAAGATATACAATAATGAAACCAGTGAAGAGCTACATACTTTGGAGAACAAAGAGACAAAAAAGCCCACAGCCAAACATTTAAGAAGTGAACAAAAAATTCAATTGTGCAAAAATGTTTAAAGGCATTGAAGATGACTTGCCAGAACTGATATAAAAAAGTCAATCCTATATAAGTGCTATCAGAACAATATTCATTTTCCTTGTATAAAAGAACCACCACCGAAAGAAAATTTCCACAGATTTTTATAGAAAACATAGTAATCGCTAAAGTGAAAGAAACCATTAAAAACAGAGCATTATGGGAAGAAGAAGTGATTGGATTTATACCCTGCCCTTCACTACCCAAAGTTGTAGTGCAACCACAGAACTCCCAAAACCAGATGATAATTTAATAAAAGTTATAAACAGTTTAATATTAATATAGGAAAGGCAAAAAAGGAAGAGAAGAAACTAAGCTTTCCCTTACAGCAAGAACACAAACTGGTCCTTAAGGTAACATGTTTAACACAGAAAAGAAAAGGAAATAAAACCATCGGCCTGAGGTATAAAGCATAACACTGAACAGTGAACCAGGCCACCCATATGAGTCAAGTCTTGTTGAATATAAAAACACTAACTTGCACTACACTAAAGAAAGAATCAAAAGATTTAAATAACTGGAGAAAGATATCAGACGAGTAGAACATCTGTGAATGAGACCTTTTAATATGAATAGACCATACATTAAAAAAATACAACCCAACACTGTAAAATGAGCTTAAGCAATGTGTTCCCAAACTGTGTTTCATATGTAAATAAAATAAGTAACTCCTTGTAACACCCCCCCAGAACCCTCAAATATCCCTGTCTTAAATAGCACTTCTCTGACATACACCAAAAGAAGAGAGGGAAGAAAAATAAGAGAGAAAAAACCCAGAAAGAAAACAAAGAAAAGAAAAAAACAATCCCACCTGACATAAATTGTGGTGGAATTATCCATTTCCGTACAGGAAAGTTGCCTCTCATTCAGGAGCAAACAGCCACTGAAAGCCTCCCCCTTCTCCATGTGTAAGCATATATGCAAGACAGTATCATATAGTAATCTGATTTATAATCAGCAGTAATATAATGAAATAAAATTAAAAGAAAAGAATAATATTCCAGCCACCAAGAAATAAAGAAAAACAAAAACACCCCATTCAAGACAGTGAGAATGGAAGAACAGATTTTGCATAGAGAAAGCATAAATAATGAGCGGTAGACCACAGAAACATTACGAAGTCTTAGGAGGATGCTTTATCGGGATCTTGCTCCATTGTACTGGTGACTGCGAAAGTTCCAGTTTGCCCTTATGTGATTTTTTTCAGCAGATCTTGTCCAGGTTTGAGATTCAGAGCAATCAGTAACGCTTGTCCTTCTTCAAAATCACGAGCAATAATAGGTTTGCCTAGATGATGTACCTGTAGATCGCCCAATAACAGCCAACAATATCTCACATTTGCTTCTTGAAGTCTGGCAGTAATTAGTTTAAGCAAATTCCAAATCTGCAACAATTCCTTCGGTAGGTCAGGGCACACCAGAATACGTTTCTCCTTATATGGGAAGGAACCATGTAATTCCACTTCCCTATGGATTCTTTGAACCATACGCGGGTCCCGGAATTCAGCCAAAATGTCTGAGTCTCGATCTGAACGCGGTATTTTTTGGACCAATGCGATAAGCATGTAGAAGCAATGGGGAAATTTTGTCTTTTGGGCTTAAAATAGATGACAGCCACTTTGCCATGAAAATAATAAGATCTTGAGACCACTCTTCTCCTTCATCAATGCCACAAAACTTAACTGATTGTTGTTTAAGTTTTGTCTCCAGAGCTATTCGTTTTTCAGATGTTCACATTTCCTGCTCTTGTAAATGTTGGATCTCATTTTGCACAGTAAGGCCCATTTCCATAGCCGCATTAGATACCTGCTTAAGAGTTTGTTGAATGGCGTCTAACTGTACACCCAAAGGATGCAAGTGACAGTCAAAATGGTCTAAATTTTCAGATTTAAGATCTTATAATGTATTTAGCCATTCTGGCTTTTCAGTAATATCTTCAACGTCGCGTGTGAAGCACCTCCAGCAGCCATTTTGTTTGTTGCCATAGATATGTGAGGAGAAGAATTTTTAGCCCCGGTAGGCTTGAAAAATGCTTTCACCAACCCATCTTTTGCAGACTTCCGTGATGTTTTTTTCTCCGCTGGATTTTTTTCATGTCCAAGTCTCAGGTAAAAGAAGAAATAACTATATTTGAGGGCGCTTTACACAGGGAAGGGTTCAGAGCTCAGTCCCTAAGTGTCAGCCATCTTGACTCACCGACACCACGCCCTGGGCATCAGGTTAAGGTCTTTCGCATCACCTACTACCTGATCCTATGAACCAGAGGATGCCTGGGTCCTTCTGCATACCAAGCAGTCGCTCTACAACTGAGCCACGGCCTCTCTCCTCTGTGTGGGAAACTGCAGTCCACAGGTTTGATCCTAAAGACACGTCTCACTAGCAGAGCCCTTTCCTCTGGTGGACAGAGACTTCATCTGATGCAAGAGGCAGGGAGGGCTCATTTTTCCAGGGGGAAAAGAGGTGGTTTGCCATTGCCTGCCACTGCATAGCAGCCCTGGACTTCCTTGGTGGTTGCCCATCCAAGTACTAGCCCTGCCTAGTATCTGAGATCTGATGAGATCAGGCCAGCCTGGGCCATCCAGGTCAGGGTAATTAAATAGTATCCGATGCAAAGTTTTGCTGCTCGGTTCTTTTCAGAGCTTTGAGGCTGCCTTCTGTGAATCACTGTTGAAGTCAGCGTAGCCCCAAGGCTTCTAGTGGCCTCTGGTTCTGCGGACGTAGCAGTCTCCCCTTTTCATTCATATACCCAGGGCTCTAGTCGGGGGGGAGCTCTCAGGTACGGAGCTCCGGAAGAGAACCTCTAGGGGGCGGGGCGGTCACGTGGTGAAGCCCCGCCCCCTTCTTTACCCCGCCCTCTGCTTCGATCCTCATTCCGTTTGGGAATGAGGATGAAGCAGGAGGGTAAGTAGCCGGGCCTTCTGACACACTTCCGGTGATGTCAGGGGGTGTGGCCTTCTGTCACTTCCGGTGATGTCAGGGGGCGTGGCATATGCAAATAAGTTATGCTAATGAGTTATGCTAATGAGCTCCGGCAGCTCTTTTTCTACAACAAGACCCCTGCATATACCTTCTCCTTTCTCTTCAGGAAGACGCTGTTCCTGATAGGTTCCAACTAAAAAAGGATCCCCCGTGCCATTCTGCAACAACTATACAAATTCTAGATGACTCAAGCCATGTTGTGATTACGTCACCCCGATAAATACAAACCTAGTGCAGAAGAGAGATGTGCCTGGGGTTGTTTCCCATGGATCTTCTCCATGCATTAGCAGAGGTGTTTTCATCTCTTGCCTTGACCTGGATGGCCCAGTCTCATCAGATCTCAGAAGCTAAGCAGAGTCAGCCCTGGTTAGTACCTGGATGGGAGGCCACCAGGGAACTCCGGAGTTGCGACACAGAGGCAGGCCATGGCAAACCACCTCTGAACGTCTCGTGCCTTGGAAATCCTACGGGGTCACCATACGTCAGCTACAGCTTGATGACACTTTCCATCACCACTATTTATCTGTGCCATGAAGAACGCTGCCTTTACATTTTTCGGAGTGGGGCAGGACTCCTCCATTCCCCCACGAGAGACCTTTTCAAGCAGTAAGACACACATTTAGCTTGGAACTATACTTGCATTAGTAATGCCTTGGGAACCATTCTGCAATTAGAATAATGGAATGAGGCAGCTGTGTTAGAAAGGCATCACACGTTTATTTGATTTCTTAAAAAGTCAGGTGGAGTGTGGCAGGAAAGGAATGAATGTTAAAAGCTAAAGGTTCCCTTGCTCGAAAGCCAGTCGAATCCGACTCTAGGGTTGCGGTGCTCATCGTTTCAAAGCCGAAGAGCCAGCGCTGTCCGAAGACATTTCTGTGGTCATGTGGCCGGCATGACTAAACACCAAGGCGCACAGAATGCTGTTACCTTCCCACCGGAGTGGTACCTATTTATCTACTTGCAATTTCTTGCTTTCGAACTGCTAGGTTGGCAGGAGATGGAACTAGAGATGGGAGCTCACTCCGTCTTGCGGCACACCCGGGTCTCGAACTGCTGAACTTCCGACCTTCCACAGCCTGCAGTTCAGCATCTTAACCACTTGAGCCACCGCAGTCCCATAAAACACCAAGACGTTACTGCAGTCAAGTGGGTAAGCTTTCGGATGTTTGTTCCTCGTGACAAGCATGTGGAAAAGCTTACACCGATGCATGGATGCATTCACGCCTCCTAGCCAAGTCCCAGTGCATCTTGGGATAGTCAGAAGTCCCACAAAGAAAGAAAGTCTGAGTTTGGTGATAAGAAGTCAACCTGTCTTGAACACCCAAAGGCTAGATACCCTCTTTCACCACGAGGAATGTTTCTTTTGTTTAGAACCGCCTCCCTCAGTTTTTGTATATTTAATAACTCCACAGTCCTCAGAAATGTTTTCAGGTCGCCTTTCTGTGAAAAGAGAAAAGAGGTCTTCTCCAGAATGCTTCCGTGGAACTGAAGAGATTCATGGGGATTTTTTTTATCCCTATACCCTTCTGTGGGTTTCATTTGAGGGAGGGGGAGCACACCACTCACAAATTCAGCTGCTTTTTGTGGGATTGTTTTAAATCAGAGAATCATAGAGCTGGGCGGGGGCATACAGGCCCTCTTGTCAATGCAGGATCAGCCCCAAAGAATCCCTGAGAAGTGTTTGTCCAGCCGCTGCTTAAAGACTGCCAGTGAGGGGGAGCTTACCACCTCCCTGGGCAGCTCATTCCACTGCTGCTCAACTCTTACTGTAAAAACGTTTTCCCTAATATCCAGCCAGTGCCTTCACCCACCCTTAATTTAAACCCATTATTGCAAGTCCTCTTATCCCCTGCTGACAACAGGAACAGCTCCCTGCCCTCCTCTAAGTGACAGACCTTCAAATTAAAGAGAGCAATCATGTCCCCCCTCAACCTTCCTCATAGCCTGACTGAACATCCCCAAGTCCCTCAGCCTTTCCTCAAAGGGCTTGGTCTCCAGGACCCCAATCATCCTCGTCACTCTCTCTGGATCCGCTCCATTCTGTCTACATTGTTTTTGAAGTGAGGCCTCCAGAACGGCGCACACAATACTCCAGGTCAATGTTCCCTCTAAGCTGTGGAGTCTTGCGAGCAAAGATTCTACTTTGTGAGCAACTGGCATTAAAGCTGTGAGCGAGCAATTGGGCTGCTGCATGAATTAGTTTGCTCTGGAGCCATCCTTCCTGAGCTGAGACAAAAATGTGTGAGCCGGAGGCTAGAAAACTGTGAGCCGGCTCACACTAACTCAGCTTAGAAGGAACACTGTTCCAGGTGCAGCTTGACCAGTGTGGTGTACACTGGTATCAAAATCCCAGATGTTTACAGAAAGAAACTGTACACGGTGAGTAGCTGTACTTTAGAGACATTGTTCAGTAATGTGCAGGTGAGTGTGGTTTAAAGAGACATGACTGAGCCACTTCTTTATGGTCCCTGCCACACACAAAAATGCAACTAGGAACAACTTTCATCCCTCAAAATTGGTAAACAGTTTTAATCATATTATCATTGCAATACCCAACGTGTCTGGCCCAAATTTCATTTTGCATTGGATGAACCTTGACCTTTCCATGCCAGAGATCCTTTTAGGTCATCTGAAGTCTTTTGATTTAAGGGAGGCCAAGTGTCCTACGAGAATTAAATTCTACTCTTGTCACAAACGTGGCAGTCTGCCAGTGTGACATACTGTGGGGAAATTAAGCAGGAACCCTGTGAGTCATGTACTGGTTTCCCTACTGTCCAAGACTCCTAGCTAGAGGTGGCAACTGCATGCAGTCCAATTTAGCATACTAGCATCACATCCTGCAGTCTTCTGGTCCCCAATCAACGGAAGAACCCAGAAAAAACAACCCTCTGCCACAGCTTGATACGAAGCTCCCAGTTACACTGCAAATAGCTGCTAAGGGCAAGCACCAGGCTAGCCTGTTGCTGCCACTAGACTGCTGCCGAGACCACTTAGTGTACTCGACAGTTCTTGGACTTTAGATTCCTGACAACTCGAAAATTATGGCGGGGATTCGCTCTGATGCCCTCGTTCTCAAGCAGGAATATGCCTTACCCTATAATTTCATGACACTTAACAGCAGTGTTCAGCCACAAAGAGCTATTTTTTTTAAAAAAAACTTGCTACAGATTATGGATCAAGTGGAAGGGCACAGAGGAGGTTTGGAACATCCTTTCACTTGAGACGATGTACCCATCCATTACTAGAACTTCAAGATATGCATATGAAGTGCATTGACACATTACTGTTAGCTGTGTGATATATAAGATTTCCCTGTTCTACAACTTTTCTTTCCCTTCTGTTGTTGTTGCATGTTAGTTATCCAGGTGGCGAACATCTTCAGTGGCCAGGTAAGTCCCCCTCCTCCACATCAGGCAGCTATATTTCAAGTCCTCCCTGTGGGTGCCGGATTTCCACAACTCTTCACTCTCAAATGGGGGCGGGGGTGGTTGTAAATTGGGTGCCCATACAATTAGGTGTCCACATGCTCAGCGGAGTGCCCAGATTTATGGGTGGCAAAGGGGGAGAGGACATGCTTATGTCTCTGAACTGAGCCAGAGCTTTCTAAAATAAAATGAGTGGTGTAACTCTTCATTAGGGGAGCGGTGGCACAGGGGATTTATCCTCTGGTTAAAACATCTGAGCTGAACAGAGCTGCTGTCAGTTCTAGCCCCGTGCTGGTGTGAGCTACCAGCCTTGTCCCCAGCTCGCCGTCCACCCAGCGGTTCGGCGAGTAGATAAAATGGGTACCACTCCTTGAGAGGGTGGGCACACTAAACCCCCCGATGGGGGAGGTGTTAGCCGGCGAACGGAATGTCCAGCACGTAAGATCAAAAGCCTAGAAACAACTCTTTGGCATCACGAAAGCCTATAATGGGCCGTCCGGCCAGGCAGTGGCAGTGCTGCACTGCAACTTGAAGCAGTCCTGGAGAAAAACTGACGACATCAAGCCACGCCGAGGGAAAATGCTGTTGGAACATCTCTGACCCTACAGCTGAACAAACTCCCCATCGACTGTGAATGTGTGTGATTTAAAGATTTATATGTTGTCTTCCCTTACCCCTTTGAATCATTGTTAGTCCAGTGTGTATATGAGTAACTGTAAATCACTCAGAGCCAGCAAGCTCTTCAGGATTGAGCGATTAATAAATTGAAAGATGATGATGATGATGATGATGATTATTATTATTATTAATAAACTCAGTTGGTCGCAAATGCACTGCCACGATCCACATACCACAATTTGTCATTAATGAGTGTGGGGAATCTGTCCCTTTGCCCCTCCATGGAAAACTATAACAGTTTGCGTGTCGAAGGACAATTCCACACATGTTCTCAATTCTGTTTTGAAGGGCACAAGACCCTAGTTTATGATTCAGATGCAATCACCACCAATGGCATACTACAGAAGGCTTTAAAAAAAAAAGTCAAAACTTCTTGAGAGGGCAGGAACACCTGATGTCAAGTGTCCATCTTCTGCTCCACTAGGATGAACCTTTAGTTATTTGAACACGCAGTTCTAGAAGTCCGTGGACCTTGTTTGTATGATAAGCACCAGATGTGAATAGTGTAATGCATGAAATAGCATGGGGAAGAGAAATCAAATGTTCTTTCCATGATCACATCATAACCTCAAATTGATTGAAGACTTGTGAAAACACCCACCGTGGTCTCAGTTTTTCACCATTGTTATATTGAGACGCGGGTCCCCAACCTTTTTGACCCTGCAGGCATCTTTGGAATTCCGGCACCGCATGGTGGGCACAGCCACAAAATGGATGCTGTGGGAGGCAGAACCAGCCATCCTAGTGGTCACTGCAGCTTACCTTCAGTCGCACATTGAAGATCCTTGTGCTGTGGTGGCAGCTGCTTCCAAAGCAACATTTATAAAAAATCTGCGCGGCCAATCAAATCTCAAATGGCCAATCAGAAGCCTTGCAAGGCAAAAGCTCCACCCAGCCCTGCCCACTTTCTAAAAACACTTGGTGGACACCAGGAAAGATGTCAGCAGGTGCCATTTCGCCCACGGGCCCCACACTGGGGACCCCTGTATTAAGAGAAACTACATGCAACGAGGGAAAGAAGTATAGATATACTGGCCGATCCATCTCATATGAACTCAAGCAGTTTGCTACAGCAATCAGATTCCTCGTTCACACAATTTATAGAACGAGCGCACAGAGATAAAACTAAACGACGTCTGAAACAGCATGGATCGTATTTAAAAAACTCTACATCTATTTTTAACTCCAAAGCAACCGTTGACTTGGTACAACGGAGAGCATCTAGAAGATTTGTCACCTTTAGACTGCTAATAGCTTCTAAAAAGCCAGTGTGCTATTTCACCAGATGTTCCATATGCAATTCCAACGGCTGTCACCCAGGAATGCGAATTTAAATTTAAAATTGATTTTTAGGCCTCCCATCTGCTTCCTTCCATTTATTTTAACACAGCCTCCTATAAGCAGGATTAAGACCAGAGAAGGGGAAAAATGACAAGGGGGGGGGGGGGAAGAGGGGGAGAAGAAAAATGGGACATAAGGGGATTGATGCTGAATATTTATCTCTCTCTGTTTGTTAGTCTAAATGGTCTGATCCTTCTTGAAGTTTAAACTGCGCTTTCACTTTCTGTTAAATGCCACAGTACCCTTTGTCTATCAGCAGCTGGGGAAACGGCATTGCTATCTTTTATCAATTTAAGTAACTCAGACACAATTTCCGAGACTGCCGTTGCTATCAAAAACCTGGTACCGGTTACGTGGTGATTTGTGGCCACACTAGCAAAGCAAGAAAGAGGACACCCAGGACTCTGGGAAACTGATCAGGGATAACAGTGAAGAGTTCTGTTGTGTGCTTCTGCTTCCCCCAAATGGAGCTGGTCTTCAACGAGCTCGGCCACGCCCCCAACGTCAGCAACGTGGCTACGTCACCTCTGGTGACACAGCTTTGGGGGGCGGAGTTCCCCCCGGGGCCCGATTCCGCCACGGCGGAAATCGGGCCTCCAAAGCGGGGGTTTCCCCACCCCCCACCCCCATTTGGCAATCCTAGTTGGCACCCACAAATAAATACTCTTTCCTTCTTCAACAGTGCCTTATTCACTTCCTTCTGTCACCCCGGGGGAGTAACTAAGGCACTACTGAAGAATGCGGCTACTCTGAGGGGGAAAACAGCCCCACTAGAAATCAGATAAAAATCGGACACAGGAAGGATTTCTCCCACTGAGACGCAAGGGAATATGTCACAACTCAAGACTGCATGAAGCTGGATGTTGTTAAACCCAGAAAGCATTCTAAATGGCCATACTGATTGGCTACTGTCTCTGTTAATGATTCCATCTGTGTAGGACGGAGATCAGGACCCCAGTGGGAGTCGATATCCTCCCAGATTTAACAGGAAGGGTTAATCCAGAACTATGAATACTGATACTGAAAAGATTTACTGTGGACATTGGGAACCTGGCCCATTGCTACAGTGGGGCTACTGGGGGGCTCTGCCCCCTTCCTTAAAGGGCCAGCCCCCACAAGACTTCCTTCTGAAAATGGTAAGGGATTTCATTGCTTTAGGCCGGGGACGGGTGGAGGGCGTTTTTGCATTTAATTTATGTCTGGGGTGGGTGGGGGTGTTTGTGCTGCATTTAATTTAATTTATTGTTAGTATTATTGTCTTTTTTATTACTTAAAAGTACAGTTGTTTAGAAACAGACAGACAAAATAATGGCAAATAACAGCAGACCCACCAGAAAAATGTTGCCCCACAAGCCATGAAATCCTAGCCACGGGCCTGTCGGGAACATCCTGTTCTTATTAGTGGTTCAGGCTACACAAAAATGCAGAAGGCTCTTCATTCATACAATTCTGTGGATACTGTTTAAAACTGCATTTTTCGTTTAGATAGTCTATCAAGATGGAAGGCTGACCGAAAGACCTTTTGACCTGATTGTTTTTTCAAGTGCACCCATCAAAGGATGAAGGTATACTCAGTCTGTTTGAGGAAAATATTGCATTGAAAAGGGTAGTGAGTTAGATCTGCTCTTTCAGCAGGGAATGACGCTGACGGATGAGGTGACTTCCATGACATGACCCTCCTTCTGATACCACAGAGCCTGTTATCTAAATACATGAAGCGCTCGCATATAGAATGCTGCTTTGCCAGTTCATGAGAGTATGAAATAATTCAGGGCTCTTATTTTCAGGAGGACATACCCTGGCTTCCTTTATCTGCCAACGAGTTACAACGCCAATAAGTAAGTCACAGAGCAGCAAGAATGTCTGTTCACAAATGTCTCTCCAAACAACCAATTTTTCCTAGTGCCAGCTAAACACGGACTCCCACTATTATGAAGAAATGTGCATGTATAGTTTTCGCCTTGATATTGGCATTGGAACACAGCCACTATCAATGGCTATGAGCACTGGCAGTGTACATAATCCATCCAAATTGGGCACCCAAAGCTTGGGTGAGAGAAAACTATGAAAAATAAATTAAACAAAATATATGTATTTATTACAAAGTGCACTAAAATTCTACTATAAAAACACTGGCACATTCCATCCCTGAAGTAGCAAATAGTGAATATTTGAACCAAGAAGTCCTGAATATGTATAGCATGATACAATTAAGTATCTCTAGGTTAAGAGCCTTGAACCAATAAAACGGTGTCAGCAATTCAGGATCTCTAGGCTGATAAACTTGAACCACATTAAAACAGGACCAAATGCGTTTAGGCCTCCAAAGCCTTCCTTAGTGGTCAAATTCTTGTATATGGGTGTGTGTAGATACCCATGTTAGTGCCAAGGCAGGTTGATTACAAGGCATTCCAAATACCCTGTGTGGCAAAAGAATTAGGTTGTACAAAAGGTTTTCTTAAACTTCTAAGCACGCACATCCAGGGAATGCAGATTCAATCACTCTTGACCATGGCTATCCAAACCCTCAGAGTCTGCCTATATGAATCAACCTTTAACTGACTTTTATGAAGAAAGGTGGATGTATAGTGTCACCTTGATATTGGCAATGGAGAACAGCCACTTTCAATAGAAGTCTCTTAGCACAGGCACCATCTCCACCATACCAAGCCTTTAGGTCTGAACAGTTGTTAGCAATACTCTGGCTAAGATCCATCAGAGTGTTTCTGTGGATGGAAGGATTCCCACTTGCAGAATATGACTTTTGAACTCTGCTGGGGGGGGGGGGGCTGCAGTGGGAACGGAGAGGCAAGGAAGTGGCACTTGGTGTGCAGAAATCCTTCCACCCACAGAAACACTCCTGTGGATCCAAGCCGTTTGGTAAAGAAATATGCATTTAAAAATTGCATTCTGGAACATCATAGTTATTTGCCAGTGCCTTGAGAATTAACATGGGAATGTGTAGACTTCTTACAGGAGTTACTGAACTTTTAACATTGCACTGAAAAAGAACAGAATTATGCCAAAGGACCTCTAACAGATTTCAGAACAATCAAATCAACTGCCTCATTTTGTTTGATAGAACAAAGTTCGAGTTCGGTGGCACCTTTAAGACCAACAAAGTTGAATTCTGGGTATCAGCGTTCATGTGCACGCACACTTCATTAGAATTCAACTTTGTTGGTCTTAAAGGTGCCACTGGAATCAAACGTTGTTCTATTACTTCAGACCAACACAGCTACCCACCTGAATTTGTTTGATAAACTAATACTGGCTTCAGCCTCTTCATAGAACATGCCTACGCGATGAGAAATCAAATGTTTATTTGATACGATTGGTAGCCTCTAGTCAAGATGGATTCCCCCTCCCCCAAATAATTTTCACAACATATTGCCTTTCATCTGTAAAAACAAAATGAGCTGTTTTGGGAACCATTTTGGAGCGAAGACCATCGATCAGGTAGCAAAAAGCAATGTCCTCGACTTGCTAGCCTGCACACCGATGGTTAATCTACAGCTTGGAAATATAAAAGAGCACAATCCCAAAAAAAGTGAAAGCCAACACTGATGTTTTGTTCATATTCCTTTATTTATTTATTTGTGTGTGTGTGTGTGTGTGTGTATGTGTATATATATATATATATAGATATAGATATAGATATAGATATAAAGAGAGAGAGAGAGAGAGAGAGAGAGAGAGAGAGAGAGAATCTACAGGCACAAGCTCAGCACACACACTGAGAGTATGTTTCAAGTGCTGTTCCAAAGGGGAACGGGGAGAAAACAGAACTGATGGCGGAGGGTGTTTGCAATTCCTTTTTTCTGAAAGCAGAAACAACCGTCTCGATGCTATTTTGCCAGCCCTTTCATAAGAATCTGCTTTAGGTGTAGCAACATGCAACTGTTTGTGCCACTATAGCTCAGCTATTCCCACCTTTTTTTGCCATGGTGACCCTCAAGTTGAAATTGTCTTGGTATCGTGGCCCATTTGGGACTGGCCCAAGGTTTTTTTGGTGCCCTAGGCAAACTATGGCACTCATCTAGTTCAGTACTCCATCTCCTACAGTGGCTAACCAGGTGTTTTTGAGAAACCAACAAACATGGCAAAAAGGGCACAGCTTGCACCCACGACGAACCCCAAGCAAATGGCATTCCAACATAAGCAGCTTTTGCAAATGAAGGGTTAATACGCCAACATTTGACCACCCCCTCCTTCTCCATAACTCCCTCTAACCCCCCCTAAGATTCTAAGAAACTCACTCTAGTAATCATCAGGACAGGTTTTACTTGATCAACATGCATATGCAGTGAAGAAGAAAAGAATCAACTCATGTATGACCTAGAAGATCCTCTTTCCAGGGTCAGATCTTGGTTTTCAAAATACAAAAGAGAGCAACAGAAAAGGCAGGGGCGGCTATTAGGGAAGTCTGGCCTGCGACCCACTTTCAGAGGCTTCATGACCCACAGGTTGAGAAACACTGCTCTAGCTAAACTGGCGTCCTTGATGTTTAGCTGAGCCACAGAACTCTGCTACTTTTGTATCTTCCTGAGGTCCCCCCCCCCCACATTCCATAGCAATAACCTGGGTTTGCTACCAGGTACATCATTCACAGGGATCTGAACAGTGGCGGACCTACATTTTTGGGAACCTGAAGCTTGAACTGTTATGGGAGCCCCTTCTCAACCAGCAACAATAGGGCAACATCCAACACGGTCCAAAGGGACCAGCTGCTGCGCTTGCAAGGACCTCGAGGCCCAAATGGCGGAGAACAGGGTGGTGGGTGGAGCCCTTGAAAATGGGCCATAAAGCCCCTTCCCAGAAGCAATGAGGTCTGGGTAACCACCGTTATCTTCTTCACTGGGGTTCTACCAAGTAGCCAGTTTCTGTATGGCGATACTAAGATTACGGAAATTCTATGGTACCGTAGTTAGGTAGTTATGGCAGTTAGATATTAGATTAAATTTTAATCTGTTTTTTTGATGTTTTACTGATATATTTTAAAATCTTGGAATATTGTAAAAGATTTTAAAATACATCTTTTTGTACGAGTGGTCTAAGGACTGTAGAAATAAACTGAAAATCACTGGAGTCATTCCATGGCAGATCACCACAATTTTTTTTTTAATTAAGCACTACATCTCAGATTTTGATTAAAATTGTTGTACTGGCCATATGAAACGGGTATTAGAGCATATTCTAAGGCCAATATTAAGTACTTCGACCCATTGGCTTATGATTCTGTCACTAAAATAGCCTTAATTTTAATAACAAACCCTTAAAAAAAACTCCAGCAATTTTGACAAAAAAATTCACTCATTAAAAAAAAAAAAACTTGCTTCAAGGCCCTTCCAGGATTAGGGGCCCTGAAGCTTCAGTTTCATTAGTTTCATAGAAGATCCGTCCCTGGATCTGAAGCTAATAACATCTTAACACTGTTATCATACAATGCATGCATTCCCAAAAACCCAGCTGTTGCTTTCAAATTTCCCTCTAAGCTGAGTTAGTGTGAGCTAGCTCACAGTTTTTAGCCTCTGACTCAACCATTTTTGTCCTAGCTCAGGAAGGATGACTCCAGTGCAAACTAACTGATGCAGCAGCCATATCGCTTGTTCACAACTTTAATGTCAGTAGCTCACAAAGTAGAATTTTTGCACACAGGACTCCACAGTTTAGAGAGAGCATCGATCATAACTAGCATGCCCTCTAAGCTGGGTTAGTGTGAGCCAGCTCATAGTTTTTTAGCCTCCTGCTCACACCTTTTTTTGCATTAGCTCAGGAAGGACGGCTCCAGAGCAAACTGATTTATGCAGTAGCCAAATCGCTCAGCCACAATTTTAATGCCAGTAGCCCACGAAGTAGAATTTTTGCTCACAAGACTCCACAGCTTAGAGGGAACATTGCTTGCCACTTTAGGTTTATGCTGAAAAGTGAGATATATGAAGGAGTTCCTCAATTATGAAAGGCACATGGCACCACCCAGGCTACAGTCACTCTAACTTCTCATAAGGTGCTGTACAACAGCTAGACTTGAGTCCGGGAGTACTGCAGATACCAATGAGGTTTTCAGGGCATAAACTCTTGAGATCCAAAGCTCCCTTTGCCAGATCTGACTCTCGAAAACTTGTACCTCAAGAAACCTAGTGGCTTGTAGTCACTGAAGGACCTCTGCTCCATATGCTTATTCAGTCCCGTCTTGAAACTCGAATTGAGCTGTTCTGCCAACCAACACAGCTACCCTCTGAAATGATAAGAGGCTGTGCGACCGATTAGTACTGACAATCTACTGCTCACCTCTGCACCTAAGCATACGTGTATCACTGAAGAATGCTAACACAGAAAACTTGCCATAATGGTTTACGGTCTGAAACCGGAGGACCTGGATATACAAATACCCAAGTATGGAGCAAGGCAGGGCAGCAGTCGGGTTGACCTTTCCTCCACTGACCCAAAGTCCTGTCTCCAAATACTTCAAAATGGTCAGCATCACCGGAACTGCTGCTCTAGATCTCTCTCACTTCTGCATTTAAATTTTCATCATGGCGGCTACAAGCATGGACGGCTTCAAAAGGGAATTAGATAAGCATATGGAGCAGAGGTCCATCAGTGGATATTAGTGCCAGGCAAACGTTGTCCTTATTTCATTGTAGAGCATCAGTTTTGAAAGGGGGAAAAAAAGCAACAGGTGGCAGAACAAAACATGAAAATTCTTCAGCCCAGTCCCTCCAAGAACATTTGCATTATGCCAGATTACATGGGGACTATTTGACCCAGATCACAGATGCAGAGCGTTTCACAATAGTCCTACTTCCTGGGCAAAGTTCTTGAGCAGCTAGCAAAAATTCTGTCCCTTTCAGCATCTGTAGAGCTCCTTTGTTAAAAAGGAAACTAAAAGCGATGCAAGAGAAGAGTGATCTTTTTTAACAAACGATTCCTCATCTAGCTGGCGATGGGGGATTTGTTGCCTTTGGACTACTTGCCAAAGCAGGAGTGACCCTATACTGGATGTTCCCAACCTGGTGCCCCTGGGTGCCACGGTGCCGGCCTAGTGGGTGGGGCCAGGTGGGGCTTCTGCCCAGCAATGCTTCTGATTGGCTACTGGACATTTGATTGGCTGTACAGATTTTTAAAACCGCTGATTTGGCGGCAGCAGTTACGACAGTCCAAAAACCTTCACAGTGTGCCTGAAGGTAAGCGGCAGCGGCCATCGTGTCGCTGGCTCCGCCTCCCGTGGAAGCCATTGTGTTGCCATCATCGAGTGGCTGTGCCCACCATGCTGTGTCAGAATTCCAAAAGGTGGATGCAGGGTCAAAAAGACTGGGGACCCCTGCCCTATACATCCGGGCCATCATTTGACTAAAGATGAGAAGCCACTGTGGCCTAGGCAGCCCCCACTTGCAAGCCGTTTGGGAGACCAAAGCATGCAAGCAAGCAAAATGGTAGCAGGAACGTCCATGGTTCTTTTATTAAGAGATGGAGCTGTATCAATCAGGTGTGTGTGCTACACACTAGCACTTGCCCTATGCCCGGTGCAACAAGAGTGCAGCAACATACCTCTATGACAACTTAGTGTGTTAAGTGGACCTATGGAACACACACACAGCACACATACCCAGTTGGAATTTAAAAAAAATTTTTTTGCTTTGCAACTCATAAGAACGTAAGAAAAGCCATGTTGGATCAGGCCAGTTTAACACTTTGCGTCACACAGTGGCCAAAACATAGGTGCCATCAGGAGGTCCACCAGCGGGGCCAGAACTCCAGAAGCCCTCCCCCCAAGCACCAAGAATACAGAGCATTACTGCCCCAGACAGTGTTCCATCTATACCAAGGGTGTCAAACATGCGGCCCGGGGGCCAGATCAGGCCCCCGGAGGGCTCCTATCAGGCCTGCAGTGGAACTGGCTGTCTTCTGCTTTTTCTTCTAGTTCTGCTGCTGCTGCGCCATCATAGCTTTGCGGCTTACAGATACACACCTGAACAGCATACTCAAGATTGCAACAGTACAGACATTTTGATGCAAGAATTCAGAGCAAGAGGTGTCAGTTCAGACACTGTTAAATAAACAAAATATTGTGGACTTCCGGCATATGGCGAGACGTAGCGAGGTTGAGCGGAGGAGTTCTCTCGTCTCAACGTTGATTTACCCGGTGTTCTGGGGGGGGGCAGAGTGGGTTCTACCCCTCCAAGGCACCTGTGAACCCCCCGTAGAGGGGTACATGCAAGGAGAGGCGAAGCAAGGCGGCTCCAGGTGGCGACCGGAGACCGAGCTACTTTTCCTTCATTGCCCAGACCCGTGGCTATGCTCCGTTTATGGAGCAAAGTCGGAGCCGCCGGATTCGGATCCTCGGATTTTAAAGGTAACACAAAACAAGAAGCTAAGAAAATAAAATATTTGCTGACCGTAACTGGACTCCTTGGGGTGAGATTGAACGGCGTGTTGACTCTAACATTGCGACCGAGGGGAGCCGAGGACGCGGAAGATTGAGGTTGGAGCGGCTGGGAGTGGTTTTGTGTCCGGGCGGTGGAGGACTCAGGTTTGGCGATCGTAATTAACCTAAGAGAAGAGCAGGCGAAAGGAGAAAGCCACGAACTGGGGATTTTTGAACTGTGCGTGAGTTGAGTGTAAAATCCTATCTTCTATGACGAGAAGGCGGTGAAGAAAGCACAACGCTACTGGGGACTGGCCGAGGACTGGATTAACGCTTGATAATTGGTGAGCTAGCACCTTGAGCCTCCCTGACTGAGATTCTAGCTGTTGAAAATAGTCAAGTGAATGCTACTGGAAAGAAATCCGGACTGAAGACTCTTTTGTAAAATGCGCAATTGCGAATTTCAGCTGTTTGAAACTGCTTCAATTGTTTGATATTGGGGAAAAGTAGAGAGGTGGGAAAGTTATTGCACAAACCATTTAATGTTTCATACAATTTGATTATAATTAAGAGTGTGTGAAAAGGGTGAAATTGGAGAAAAGGTGGGGGTTACGGACATCCTTGTGTGTGTTTGTGCTCTATACCCTCAGGGTTTGACCTTTTAAACTGAGGGCTGAATACTATCAAAGGAGGAGGTTTAGAAGAGGGAGGGAAAGCTTAAAGACAGTGAGACACTTAAGTATAATGGCGAGTGGTACAAGAAGACCCTCCCTCTCTGCCTCCATGCAATCTGGGCAGTCGGGACAAGCTGCTATGATTCAAATAAGTCCAAAGGAACTGAACACCCTCATTCAGGAGGCTGTAAAAACAGCGGTAAATCAGGCTGTTGAAGGGGCGGTGGCTGCAGCCTTACCAGAAGCACTGAGTGCAGCATTAGAGTCCGTTCTGCATCCTGCGATAGGGAAAGCGTTAGAGCCAATGCAGGTAAAAATTGACAATTTAGCGCAACAAGTTAATTGTCAACTGGAGGAAACCAAAAAACTGGCATTGGAAAATAAGCAAGATATATTTTTTTATATAATTCTTTTTTATTGTTTCCACACACTATAGCATAACCTCACCAGAGCACCACCACCAACATACCCACACCATCCAACATAAAATGAAACTTTTTCCATCTTCCAACAACACAGAGCAGTTAGCCAATCGTATAAGGTAATTAGATAAATATCCAATTTCTGTTCTCATCTACATTGTCCATATTACGTTGAACGATACCATTCAATTCAATTTCCTTTGGAGTACATATATTGCCTTAATTTAATTCCCATTTCATATTAGGAATTTAGTATTATAACCCAAACTCGCTTAGTATATTTTCCCAAAGTGTCACCTCACAACCGTGTTAGCTAGCTATTTTTCCCCTAATCATCGCCTTACAAAATATTAAGTCTAGTCTACTTAAACTCTATATTTCTGGTATGGAAGAAGGGTTTAATCCAAAAAAAATTCTATGATTCTAGACCAGAAATCTTCTACTTTGAAACCAGCAGGTTGTACTCTCAATTGTATTCACCCCTCTTGTACTTCTTGAACTATACTATCACAGAGGTCACTTTTACCATTTTTTCTTTTTTTTCTCGCAACTTTCTTAGAGCAATACATGCAAGCCCATAGTTAACAACCAAATACATATTTACAGTAAATAATTAACCAACTAAACGATATTACCCGGTAATTTGGACCTCTCTCTTATTTAATTTTAGTTTTACCCCTTTTGAATTATCAATTCTCCCCCCCCCATTTCTTTCTTTCTTTAATTATGTTTCCACAATGAAAACTTCTTACTATTTTGATCCTTTTACAATAAGGATACTCAGCATAGTATCCAGACGCAATAACATCTCACAACAACAATAAGAGGAGCACAAAGAACCAACAACTAAATACAATTTAGGTCATCTTTCAGTCTGAGAGGAGAACATGGTGCAGACAATTGGATGCAATTTAGGTCATTTTACCATCCTATCAAATATCCGGTATAAATCTATTATTTTTCCTTTATATATAATTTAATTTTCCTCTTAAGCATCTGAGATCTATTCTTCTGCCGAAGCATATCTACATGCCTTCTTTCATTAAACCTTCCTTGCTTTTCCCGTCTATCCTGTCTCACCTTCAACCATTCTACTTTCCTTCCTTTACTGTCCTCTTTAAACTTCCAGTCTCTTCGCTTCTTCCTTTGGATCTTTCTGTCTTTTTCCTTTTCGAGCCTCGGTCGTCGTTAATTATGCTTTTGTAATCCAAACTTAGTCCATATTGCTTGGGTTTTTTTGTCTCTTTCCATCTCTTGCTCTTGTCGAAAGTTCCTCCTCCTGAGTAATTTCCAGTACTTCTCCCTTAAGTGCAGTGTCGCTCTCCTTATGTACATCAGCTGGTGTCTCTATCAAACCGGCTTGTTCCCGTTCCTCCACCTTTACACTTTCTGTCCGACTGTCATCTAAGTTTTCCGATATTTTAGCACAAGCCTGTTCACACCCCTTTTTAACGGCCTCTTTTAATAATTCAAGAAACTGTTCCAGTCAGTCAAATTCTCCAGCTAATAGTCATTACGCATACTGTTCATATATCCTCTTTATAAATCCTCATCGCTGCCGACCATTCCTCTGTGACAGCTAGAAAATCAGTAAAGGGTTTAATCTTCTTCTCCCCCTAGATAGCAGTGACAAAGCTAAAATCCTTTTAATTCTCTCGGCCGCTGCCTCTCTCTCATTTGGACCTTCTCTTTCGGGGGTTCCTCATGGTTTCCGTTTCGCGTTTACTCACGTCTTTTTTCTGACTCCGTGTTGTCACTTGCCTTGTTGAAACAAAAAGTTCTAAAAACATGGTTGGCTGCTGTTATACAGGAACATGGCGGCCATGTTCCTGTTCTTCGAGGCAAGCCAGTCTCACCCCCCTCCTTGCCAGGGAAAAAGAGGGGGCAGGCAAAGCCTCCTGCACTCGGTCTCCCTCCAAGAGTCCAAGCGGAGCCTCCCCGAGTCCGGGGGGCTCTGGAAAGCGCGCTCGAAAACCAGGCATCCCGGGAGCTCCCGAGAAACGCACCTGTCTTACAGTGCCGCACCTGCCATCCGAAAATAAGCAAGATATTGAAATGTTAACCAATGTAGCTGGCAAGCTAGAAATTAAGACAGAAGACAATGAACAGAAGATAAGAGCTTTGGAAGAAACAATATCTAAATTGGAAATAGAGAGTGCATAATACTTTTTGAGGTTTCAAAATCTACAGGAGCAGGAGGAAGTAGATCTGAAGAGCAGAATGATACAAATTATAGCTGAATATGTAGAAGAAGAAGATGTCTCACGAATAGGGGATGATATAGAATCAGTATACCGTATGAATGCAAACATTGTGCATGCAAAATAAAATAAACTCCCAAGAGAGGTGCACGTTAAATTAGCTAGAAAACGTCTTCATGAACTAATTTTGAAGACAGCCATACATAAACCATTAACCTGTCAAGATAAAGAGATAAGGATACTGAAGGACATCCCGTGGAGGATTAGAGAAAAGAGAAAAATGTATGCTAATTTAATACTGAATCTGAAACGAAAAGGAATTAAATTTAAATGGTTGCTACCAGAGGGTGTTCTTTTCAATTTTAACTCAAGATGGTATAAAATAAACTCTACCATAAAAATGGAAGAATTTATCAAAAAAATGGAGCAGAATTAGGTATACAAGTGTCAGAGCACAGCAGTGAGGAGGAGGAGGAGGAAGAAGAAGAATCAGTAGAAGATCTGGAAGAGGGGCAAATAACTGGTAGAAAGAAGAAAAGCAGATCCCAAAGAAAGGGAACACTCCCTCTGCAAGTGCACACTAGGATGTTTTATAGGAGAGAGAAGAGAAACAAACAAAATGGAAAAGAGTAGGATGACAGAAATTAAATTAATATCGATTAATATAAACGGGCTTATTGGCCCCCAGAAGAGGAAGAGAACTTTCCATCAGTTATTTAAATCTAACTTACACATAATTTGTATGCAGGAGACACACATAAAAACTGAACATCAGAAATATTTAGAAAATAAGAGACTGGGGGTTATGTTTGCTTCTTCAGATGATACAAAAAAGAAGAAGGGTGTCGTAACATATGTTAAAGAAACTCTAAAACCAGAAAAGATTTATGGCTCACGAAACGGCAGGATATTGATTGTTAAGATATTTAGGGGGATGAAAGCTACACTGATTGTAAACATATATGCCCCAAATTGTGGTCAACATAAATTTTACCAACAGAGATATCTTGGTACAGCAAGAGTATGATGACATCTGTGTGGTGGGGGACTTTAATGCTGTATTTGATAAAGCATGTGATAGGAAGAACCAAGTATCTAGGGTGAGAAAAGGTTGTGAGCTTCCCCTAACTTTTTTAAAAATGGTGGATGAAATAAACCTGATTGATGTCTGGAGAGTTTGTAATCCTAAGAAAGCCGATTATACCTTTTATTCGGGGCGCCATAAATCATGGTTGCGTACCGACATGATTTGATCAAGCGTGGGGATACTAAACGACCTCAAAGAGGCAGAAATATTGCCTCTGACATATGCCGATCATAACCTAACTTCACTAATACTGCTGGATACTCCCAAAGCGACACAGTGGAGACTTAACATATTTTTACTTAAAAACGAACACTTTGTAAAAATGTAAAAAAGGAGATAAAGGAATTCTTCCAAATCAATGTTAGACCTGAAACTCAATTAATAACGGTTTGGGACGTTTTCAAAGCATTTGTTAGAGGCAGAAGTCTCAGGAGCAATAAGAAACCAAAAGAAAAATAAATCTCCCGGTCCAGATGGGTTGCCAGCTGAGTTCTATGTAGAATTTGAAGAGGAGCTGGTTCTAACATATAAACAGATCTTAGCAGATGTACCAATAGTCAAGAAAATCCCAGAGTCATGGAACTTGGCGTTAATTTCTTTAATTCATAAAAAAGGCAATGACGAAAAGGAAATACGAAACTATCGTCCCATATCCCTGGCTCAACGTATGAGAAGGGTGCTTGTACAGTTAATACATTCAGACCAGGCAGGGTTTTTACCCAACCGGCAATTGAAACAAAATATAAGAATTATTTTGAATGCCCGGGAGTACTGTAAGGCAGATTTCAGTAAACAATTAGCAATAATCTTCATAGACGCTGAAAAGGCGTTTGACAATGTAAACTGGGATTACATGATTCAAAACCTAAAAGAAACGGATTGTGGAACAGATTTTATAAACATAATAGAAGCAATATACAATAAACAGGATGCAAGGGCAGTAGTAAATGCTGATATGACCAGTAAAATAGATATATGTAAAGGCACACGCCAGGGGTGCCCGCTTTCGCCACTTTTATTTATTTTTACAATCGAAGGCCTGTGTGAAAACATCCATAGAGATGAACAAATACAAGGGATAAGAACTAAAGGTCAAGAATATAAAATTCAGGCCTATGCGGACGATATTGCAATCATTTCGCTAGACCCATTACAATCTGCCACGTGTCTGTTAAAGGTTTTGCATGAATTTGGTCAACTAGCGGGGTTTAAAGTAAATAAGTCTAAACTGTAGCTCTAGAACAAAGCAAAGGTTACGAGAAATTACAGATTTTGAGATAGAGAAAAAAATAAAATATCTGGGGATAAATATTTCGAACAAAACAAGTACGTTAGTCCAAGAAAATTATGAAACACTTTTGAGCTCAATCCAAAGAGATTTAGAAAGCGGGTCCACTTTGCAGTTGTCTTTGATGGGCAAAGTTGCTTCGGTTAAAATGACTATACTCCCTAGGGTTTTATTTCTCTTCCAGAATATTCCAGTACTTAACAATTATAAATTCATTAACAAGTTAGAAGATAGTGTCTGATTTTATTTGGGGTAAGAAAAAACCAAGAATAAAGCTTCATCACCTACAGAAGAAAATACAAAAGGGGGGAATGGCGGTTCCGATTTGGCGTTTTTACTACCAGGCAGCAGCAATGACGTGACTGCGAAAATGGGTCTTACTTAAAAATCATAGGATTTTAAGCATTGAAGGACACAATTTAAGGGCAGGATGGCACTCCTTCCTGAGTGATGCAAAAACCGAGATGTTTACGTATTTTAGACAGCACCGGATAAGAGCAAGCTTAATAAAAGTTTGGAAGGAGATAAAAATTGCATTCTATGATAAAATACCAAGATGGATAGCCCCACTGGAGGTGATTTCGTTACCAAATCTGATGACTGATGTTCGGGCCTTGTTATGACGTTCTGCTACATAAAAAACAATGAACTAAAATCGCAGGAAACCCTACAATCTCAACAGATTGTGTTATCATGGTGGGAAAGGAACCAATTAACATCTAAATTTAAGAAGGACAATCAAGTGGGTATTAGCACAAAATTTTCAGAGTTAGATGAAATTTTATTAGGTTCAGAGGTTAAAATGATACGTAAAATATACTCCTTTTTATTGGATAACAGCTTTCAAGATGAGAACAATAGACTACCATTAACAGCGTTAAAAATATTGGAAAGAGGTTCATTTGGTAATAACACAGGCAACAAAGGTGCAAATACAATTGGACCCTGAAATATTTTTGTTGAGTATATTACCGGAAAATTGGAAAAAGGAAGAAAAATATGTGGTGGTGTATTTATCGGCAGCAGCTAGAATAGTACTAGCTAGATATTGGAAGAGAGATGAGGTACCAGACAGATGGGATTTTATTAACAAAATGATTGAAGTAATTGAACTGGATAATTTAACACAAAAACTCCACGGTAGTATGAATTCAGTTTTTCAATCAATGTGGTCAAATGTATATAAGTGGATACAAAATAATTTGTGAGGGAAATTGTACCCTAAACAATTTGTAACATCAGTTATATTTAAGGATGGATAGACGTAGGATCCGTTTAGTTTGAGGGTATGGTGTGGGTGTGTTGGTGGTGGTGAGTTTGTTAGTATTGTTTTATTTGTTTTATTTGTTTATAACAACAATAAAAATTATTATTTTTAAAAAAATAAACAAAATATTGCAAGAGTGCTAATGTTTTCAACATGTTTTTATTTTAAGTAAAAAAAAAAATAAAGTTTACTAGCTGCAAAGCCCGTTGTGAAAGCAATACAATGAGATCTAGAAAGAGGCTCTGGGGCAGTGCTCTGGCTTTGGGCAAACAGTGTCAATTTGCTGTGGTGACCTCAGCAGGGTATAATGACAGAGTCCACTGTTTTATCCAG